>NC_064642.1:169469673-169772703 GCF_023864345.2 Schistocerca serialis cubense
TCAGAAACAGCACCCACGATTTTGTATTTCCGACCAATTACCAGATGGGGGCATGCTGTGAGACATCAGCAAACCTTTGGGAGAAAGGATTTCCCTCTATGTTTTAAATTCTTACTATTTTTTGTATTTCCCGCCAAAATTCAAATTTACCACCAAAATCCGAATTTGCCGCTAATAGGGCAGTAGGGGGAGGGGAAAGGAGTGGGTTGAGCGACCACAGGGGAGTGAATGGGAGTGGGACCCTTGTGCCAGCTGGTGAAAACTCATGTCATCTGGGCGTGGGGGTAATTACCTGATAAATTAATTAATTTGCATTTCAATTTTATATTGAAAGTACATCCATACCGCAATCATCCATCTACTGCTAAAACTCATGTCAATTCCTTGAGAACAGGCAGTTGCAGATACACGAGCTGTATAGGTTAAATATCGTCCTAAAAGACGTTATTTATACTACACATCTCAGTTTAAGTTCCACAACATGAAAAGAACCAGTTGGTTTCCTAGGCAGAGCGAGAAGTAAAACACAGCGACGGGGTGTGTTTTCCACGAAGACTCACCCTCTGGCTGGCGAAGGTCGCAGATTTCATCTGGGGGTGCCGGCGCTTGTCCCGAGCGAAATGTGGTCCATATGCCCAACTAAATTACTCACAGCGTTTCCATTTTGGTACGTGCTCCAACCTGATTTTTTTTATTATTTGAGGACCTGTTACCAGACGAAGACCAGTGAAAACTATCACCTTAGTTTAAAAAAGTAATGCACGAGGAGGAATCGGTTGGTCCGCTGTAGGCTCTGAAGAATACATAAAGATTTTATTTCTTCTGGAGCAAATCTTTACAGTGCTCCAAAATCACACATTTCTACAAATTTCTATGCTATATAACGTCTCTAACTAAATACCGACACGATATTTCTGAGAGAACGTGGCCTTCTTAGCCGAACGCTTGTAAACAGTCTTTATTGTCCGTCTGAAGCGTTTTCGGGTGACCAGCCGGATGCGATCGTCGAATTCCCACGATAATTCCGCGAAATACCGTTCCACCATCATCAATTGGTGCTGTCGGCTCTCTGCCATTAGTATTTATCCCTTGCGGGTCCAGGCGCTATTTCGTGCGCTGAAGGCACTCGGTTTGTCCGGTGGTGGGGGAAGCGCCGGGAAATCGTCAGGTCACATTGTCTTTATTGTTTCAGTAAGTATTGTTAACATCTTCAGATCTGTGATTACATCATTCTACTTGAAATTATACAAAGACAAAATTAAGTAAAATAGAAGGTGCATTATAATAGCAAAACTGTGTTACAACATACCTCGTTAAAAGATTATTACACGTCTCCTATAACAGCTGTACAAGTACCACTCTTTCTGTGATATTGCCCATATTGTGAGGGACTAGCTTCAGGATACAGTCGACAAGCCGATGTCAGAACCACAATATGCAGAGTGATTCGTCAAATCATCGTGTCCCATGCTTCGCACTACTGTGTTTATTTGCAGCCAGGGCACCGCTATACTGGCGGGTGACAGCCAGTACTGACCAGAAACTCGACAGTTGGCACCGACAGGTGTTTCTAGTGTATTCATGTACTTTTTACTTAAAACTATTTCTGTGATTTAGTTACAGCTCAAGTCCTTTAAAGTGTCGACAAAATATTCCTAAGCACAATTTTTTAAAATTATTGTACAATAATTACTTAAACAGGAGCTAAAACTTATTCGTATTACATTCACTTGCACAAGTCCCCCTGTGTAGGAGCTGCTTCACAACTTGGTGCAGTTTCCACAAACTGGCATACAATAATTTCCTGTATGGTGATATTTTCTAATTTATAAAAGAACTGTAGAGATAATAGTAAATTTATTAAAATCAAGAAAGTTATAAAAATATTCAGAAGTTAGAAGTTTGGCATCCGCTGTGTCACTTAGATAGCAATCTACACTGCGGATCAAAGTCTCAGTAATTACCACGTACGCAAATAATAAATTAATTACAGTGATAGTGGATGACAAATTCAAGTAGTAACAACAGTCTGACGATGTGACCACCTGCATTGGAGTCACGTACATTGGCTACGCCACGATGATATTAATGAATGGTTTAAAGTCAAAGAGTTAACAACACGTTACACAAATATAAAAAATATAAAAATCTCTAGATAGCGTACAAGCTAAACTCACGCGTAAGACACATCACAATCTCACAAAACGCTCGTTTACTACGTTGTGTTTAGTGTATCAACCCGCAAGCTGTATTAACTTCATTGTCCACAATTCCTATCATCATTTGTTCGTACAGAAGTAAAAACATCGTCCGCAAAATGTTGAGTGCGGAAGGATTTGTCGGCCAATGTCTATGTACGTAATGACACCTAGGCACCGTATTACAATACGTTATCTTCATACTCCAACAAATTACCTGAAATTAGTAACAGTGGGAAGACGTAACTGCAGAGGTCGCAGCCTACAGAAATCACCCGGAAAAAAGCTATCATTATGGGTTAAAATAGCTCCCGGTACAAAAATAAATCTCATGTTTTATCTGCTTAACAGATACAAAATATGATCCCTTGTATTAATCTACTAACCAAGCCGTAGATACGACAGCATACTGGGTCACTAGACACAATGTAGGTGGTCCACTGATTTCAGATACGTGCGATATGCAGAAGGAGCTAACACACGTAACATATTACATATATGAGGTAATCAATACATACAGTAGTAGGTCTTTACTGTCGAAATATGTATAGAGCGGAGTTACAACAGAGGCTCAAAGTCTACGTGTTGTAGCAGTAGAAAGCTTAAAACAAAGGGTAGTCTGTCTAAAAAGTTTTAAAATATTTAACGAAGTGATTAGTTCTATAATACCGTCCTCAAACTGATAGCCCTTTTATGTGGGCACCTGGTATGCCTGCTGCATTTAAAACACACATATCTCCAACATTATACATTTAGTTTTGAAAACACTTCGCAAAACATACTTCCTTTACAGGCACTATCCAGTAACAACATTTGTTTTACTGCACAAATTTCCTTCAACGGCTTTAAAATTGAGTGCATAATTGGCTTGGAGTCATCCTAATGTACTGGGGCTGGGAAGAACGGAGGCACTGCTCATGTGTCTGAAAGCTGCGGGCGGCTTTATTTGCTTTTCCATAAAGGCTAATGTAGAATATAAACGTAACCTACTACGGAACAATGGAAGACCAAGAGAGGAAGTGTGAAAGGTGACAAGTAGTCACACTATAATATTAACGGGGAAGATTCAGATTGAGGCTTTCGGAGGCGACAGCATAAGCAAGGGATTAACAAATGGAAGATATATTGGCGCTCAGGTAGGCACCTTGCTGGTGTGACTGTTTCTCAAAGTGAAAAACAACTCTGTTCAAACAAATTTCGGGCTTGCAGCCGGTTGTTGTTTAATTCATTCCACGATACTTTGACTGGGCACGTGCCAGTCATCTTCAGACGAGCCACCGAAGACTGACTAAGACTTGCTCCGTTCCGCCCTGAATAGCGCGCTGCTTGCATTAAAATTCAAGTTGACAGACGGACCAAACTTCCCGGCAGCAGCACCCTCGCTGGTGGAGCAGCGGAACTCAGCTGTCCTCTGTGCTATCGCTCGCTGCGGCCGTTGCCGCATCATGTCGTCTTCGATTAGAACAAATCGTGGAGATGATGGCATTCCACGCACTGTTCAACTAGTAGGCGTCATCCATGGTTCATCAGATTTTCCGCCAGGTGTGGTCTCACGGATTCTTTTATGATGGAGTCACAGTTCTAATACTCCATCGTAAGTCAACTTTTAAATACGGTGTTCGGAAATAGTGGACTTGCTTGGTTACAGAAGCCGATTGCATCGTTGATGTCCAGTGAGACGGTTGGTGGGAAAATTCCCACATCACATAGGTGAGTCTTCTGATTTTATCAATAAACTTCATGCTCTCCGTCTAAGCAGTTCTGACCGTTAGATTAACCCTGATGTAGTATCACTTTTTACAAAGGTCCGTCTCACAGATTCTTTGGCACTAAGTGGCAAAAAGTTTCAAGCGGACGTCACTGCTTTGTTTCAGCATGCTCTATGCTCAACCTATTTTATGTTGAACAGAATGACTGCGTAACCATGGGCAGCCCCCTGTCTCCATTGGTGGCCAACCTTTTTATGGAGCATGTCAAGGAGAGAGCGCTTCAGTCAACTGACATTAAAAGAATAAAATTTTCAAAGTATGAGGACGATACTTTCACAATGTGGCCTAATGGAGAAGATGAAATTTCTTCACCACCTCAACTTCACCCATAAGGACATTCGGTTCATCATGGAAATAGCAATAGACCGTTGTCCACCTTTCTTGCATGTCTTGGTTAGACGAAAGAATCATGACTTTCCGGGGAATTCAGTTTATCGTAAGCCCAGTAATACTGATTTGTGTTTGTAAGCGTCAGGTTGTCATCATCCGTCACAAACAATGCGCGTGCTTAAAACAGCGCACACAGAGCTCATACTGTCTCCGATTTAGATAGTTCGCCCAAATATCTCGATCACCCAGAGACAGTGTTTAGAAAAAATTGATATTCCACCCAGCAGATTAACAGGGCATTCTCAGTTAAAATCAAGAAACAGGAAGTGAATAAAGAGGGGAACACTCTGGCAAAATCCTTAGCTTTTCTCTGGTTTGTGGGCAACTTTTCGTTTGAAATAGCAAAAATACTTTGCCAATTTCAAGTGAAAGAGATTTTTCGTCCTCCGTCTGTGATTTCATACCTTTTAGGATTGGTGAAAAACGACTTCTTATTCCGTAAGGCCGGAATTCTTTGTCAGCGTGGTATGGCTTACATAGGTCTGACGCTGCACCGAACATCAGCTTTGCACTCGCCTTTTGCAACCAAGAAAGTCCACTAATGCCAAAGACTGTATTTCCAGTGAACACTCAATGGAGTATGATATAACTGTGATTCTGACCACGGCAACTATATTTCTTTTGGGTCGGGGGTGAGGAAAACTCCATTATCGAAGAATCCATTGAAATACGCCTGGCAGAAAATCTTATGAAGCGTTATAGCGCCTGCCATTTGGATAGCGCTTGGAACTGCATCACCTCAACGATTTATTCCAATCGGAAACGCTAGAGTGCGCCAACGACCCCATCTAGTGGTAACACAAAGGACGGCTGAGTCGCACAGTTCCACCAGCGAGGGCGCTGCCAGCGGGTGGTGTAGTCTGTTTGTGAACTTTAATTTTGATGCATGTGCGGAATACTTACAGCGCGCTTTTTAGGGCCGAATGGAGCAAGTCTTCGTCAGTGTTAGATTGTTCACCTGAAGATTACTGACAGGCGCCTAGTCGAAATATCGTGGAATGAATTACGCAACAACCGGCTGCAAGCCCGAAATTTGTTTGAACACAGTTGTTTGTCACTTAGAGAAACAGTCAGGCCAGCAAGGTGCCTACCTGAGGGCCAACGTCTATTCCATTTGTAAATTTGTAAATTGGGTTGCTGTAACATATAGTGAATGACAGTGCTGGGATGCAAGCTTTTTTCGTCGTATTTTCTAGTTATGACACAGGGATGTTTCCTTCCCACTGTATAGGGGCAGAGCAAACGGATGGTAATGTCACCTGGAACAAACAGTAAATCACAGGAACAAACAGTAAATCCGAATGTCTTCATACCTGCAGACTCCTGATGATGGGACGATTTGCAGTGCCTATGCCGTTCTCATTTTTATTCGCTAATATCTGGCAGCGAATATCAATTAAAGTGTCCTCTGCTGTACGGGAATTACATAATGTTTGTACGAGTGCAGGTTGCGACGCAGGTGGGGTGGCAAACGAAAACACAGAAGAAGAAGAAGAAGAAGAAGAAGAAGAAGAAGACATTCGACAGAGTACTACATATATTCTTAATCAAACTCTTCGAAAAAATAACGGGATCAAGACCCTTACAGCAGTTGTTCATGCGATAATGCAGCGGAGTTCATCCCCCACTGTTGGCGTCCAGAGCCCGCACTGAACATAGCTTTACACACCAATGGATAAGTAGCTACAGTCAATGTGTCAGCAAAATTCGTTGCACAGTTTGTCCTTAAACGTATCCTTGAAAACAAAAAGTTCAATTACAGTACATATTATGTACTTTGTTTTCCGGCCTCACTTTCCCACAATTGTGGAAATACTATTTTTTTTCTGTTTGTCTTCTGACGGCCCACAAAGAATTCTTCTGTTGTGTCCCAAGGTTTTCATCTCAAAGTCTACGTCCTCAATTATTTGATGGAGTATTTAAATGTCTGTCTCCCTCTAAAGTCTTTACACTCTACAGCTCCACTGCCCGCGAAAATTCAACTTAGCAGTTAGTTCTCAGCACAGCCTACCCTGAAACACTATTACAAGTTTTTCAGACTGTTTCTGACCACCCTGTCTAGTCTTCTTTATTTTCGTTACTGTTCTCAACAGATTTTCATCCCATTCAAAAGGCAGCAATATCATCAAGGAATTTCGCCATGACCTTGAATTTTAGTCCTACTTCTGAAACTTTCTTGTATTTTAATCTTCACTACGACAATGTACAAGATTAACAGTAGAGGGAAAAGAATACAGCTTTGAATTCGTGATCTGTTGAAACATGCACTCCGACGCCTCCACGTCGCTTCGATGGTAAATAATGCGAACATTTTCCACCTGACAACACTTTTTTTAATCTGCGACAGTGACTAATTATTACAAATTACTGACGTCAAGTAGGACGACTGTCGTAATATGTGTAAGGGGTATCAGATGATTTTTGAACAAGTAATCAAGAAGATAACAAGAAAAGTAGTACATAATACCTAAAGCACATTGTTGACTGTAAACAACTATGTTCACAGTTCTTTTAAATTTGTTTATTATACTCGTTGTTTTATGTCTCTGACTACCTCGATGGGTCAGTGACATTTTGTTCAAAATGGTTCAAATGGCTCTGAGCACTATGGGACTTAACATCTGAGGTCATCAGTCCCCTAGAACTTAAACCTAACTAACCTAAGGACATCACTCATAGCCATGCCCGAGGCAGGATTCGAACCTGACTGAAGCGCCTAGAACCGCTCGGCCACTCCGGCCGGCTGAGATTTTGTCCCGTAGTTCTTATGATGTACTTACATCGGCATAAAATCTCACTCACCCATCGAGGTAGTGAGTCAGAGACATAAATACGAGTATAAGAAACTGAAGTTCAAATGAACTGTAAACATATTTGTTTACAGCCAAAAATATCCACGAAATTCCGTAAAACAGGCGTACATAACGTCAGACGCACATATAGGTTGCATCACTAAGATATAATACATCAAAGACCCACTTCGGTAGTCTTAAATGTAAAACAAACGCATAAACAGTTAAAATTAGCATGAAGTTAAATTTATTATTTGGAGAAATAAAAGAGGAATAAAAACGAACAGAAGTAAAACAAACTTCTTTAGTCAGATTAGAGCAAAATCATGATATTACAGCAAGGGAGACGCTGGACAGCAGTTGTCATAAAACAAACGGCCTATCTGATAGACATGAATAAAAAGTAAAGACATAACCAGCCAAGAGTTTAAAATAACGTACACAACGTTTTATACAATAATGAAAACATTCCAGAAAAAAATAAAAGAAAGAATGAAGGAGGAACGGAACAGCAGGAACTTTCTATATTAAGTCTTCAAAAAGATAACAGAAATATTTTTGTCTGAGGTCTAATCGCTCGTTGAATATGGACGAGAGTTTATTTTTGTAGTTAGCATAAATTTCTACGAGTGGTTGAGATGTGTTAGATGCTGGCCAAATACTGATTTATTACGAGACACACCTGAGGGGTTTTCCTTACAAAGAGTAGTTAAGTTCCGATCTCTCTGGCCAGTGTACTGTTTGTCGCAATCTTTACACGTTGTTTTATAAACACCGGTGTTATTGCAGATTCCAGTTGTACGATTCAGCCTATTCTGCAAAAGGTTAATAATAGTAAAGGCTATGGTCAAATCGGTGATCTTTAACGGTTTATTAATTTTGTCAGAAATTAAGCCCATGAATGTCATTTCGGTAAATTTGCTATTGGGAGGTTGTCAGATAGCTGCAATTTATGAGCCGGCCGGTATGGCCAAGCGGTTAAAGGCGCTACAGTCTGGAACCGCGTGGCCGCTACGGTCGCAGGTTCGAATCCTGCCTCGGGAATGGATGTGTGTGATGTCCTTAGGTTAGTTAGGTTTAAGTAGTTCTAAGTTCTAGGGGACTGATGACCTTAGAAGTTAAGTCCCATAGTGCTCAGAGCCATTTTTGCAATTTATGAATCAAGTAATCTGCAGTTAGTTTTGGCAGTTTGCTTTAAAACACTTACTTCTTTTTGAATTGCGTCTGTTTCCAGAGATAATTTGTGTATTCTGTGAACCTTAGATTTGAAAAAGGCCTCCTTGTATTTTGAAGAATTACATGAATCTGCATTAATAATTGCATCAGTGGCAGGTGGCTTCCTGTAACTGATACAATGTCTCCCTGTCTCCCGCTGCAATTTGATGGTTAGATCTAAAAAGCCAATGCTGCTGTTGTTTTAGTGTTATGTTGTGAAAATAAGATTAGGATGAACGTTATTTAAAATGTTACTGACAGTCCACCTCGTCTCTGGAATCTTTATACAGGAACAAAGTATTATCAACAAATCTCTTATAATGCAAAATTTTACTCGTGATCTGTGGATCCTTTTGAAAAATTGTAATTCAACATGACTAACGAAGATATCTTCTATGGTACCTGCAAGCCAATTGCCCGTTGCTAATCCATCTTTTTGTAAATACACTCCTGGAAATGGAAAAAAGAACACATTGACACCGGTGTGTCAGACCCACCATACTTGCTCCGGACACTGCGAGAGGGCTGTACAAGCAATGATCAGACGCACGGCACAGCGGACACACCAGGAACCGCGGTGTTGGCCGTCGAATGGCGCTAGCTGCGCAGCATTTGTGCACCGCCGCCGTCAGTGTCAGCCAGTTTGCCGTGGCATACGGAGCTCCATCGCAGTCTTTAACACTGGTAGCATGCCGCGACAGCGTGGACGTGAACCGTATGTGCAGTTGACGGACTTTGAGCGAGGGCGTATAGTGGGCATGCGGGAGGCCGGGTGGACGTACCGCCGAATTGCTCAACACGTGGGGCGTGAGGTCTCCACAGTACATCAATGTTGTCGCCAGTGGTCGGCGGAAGGTGCACGTGCCCGTCGACCTGGGACCGGACCGCAGCGACGCACGGAAGCACGCCAAGACCGTAGGATCCTACGCAGTGCCGTAGGGGACCGCACCGACACTTCCCAGCAAATTAGGGACACTGTTGCTCCTGGGGTATCGGCGAGGACCATTCGCAACCGTCTCCATGAAGCTGGGCTACGGTCCCGCACACCGTTAGGCCGTCTTCCGCTCACGCCCCAACATCGTGCAGCCCGCCTCCAGTGGTGTCGCGACAGGCGTGAATGGAGGGACGAATGGAGACGTGTCGTCTTCAGTGATGAGAGTCGCTTCTGCCTTGGTGCCAATGATGGTCGTATGCGTGTTTGGCGCCGTGCAGGTGGGCGCCACAATCAGGACTGCATACGACCGAGGCACACAGGGCCAACACCCGGCATCATGGTGTGGGGAGCGATCTCCTACACTGGCCGTACACCACTGGTGATCGTCGAGGGGACACTGAATAGTGCACGGTACATCCAAACCGTCATCGAACCCATCGTTCTACCATTCCTAGACCGGCAAGGGAACTTGCTGTTCCAACAGGACAATGCACGTCCGCATGTATCCCGTGCCACCCAACGTGCTCTAGAAGGTGTAAGTCAACTACCCTGGCCAGCAAGATCTCCGGATCTGTCCCCCATTGAGCATGTTTGGGACTGGATGAAGCGTCGTCTCACGCGGTCTGCACGTCCAGCACGAACGCTGGTCCAACTGAGGCGCCAGGTGGAAATGGCATGGCAAGCCGTTCCACAGGACTACATCCAGCATCTCTACGATCGTCTCCATGGGAGAATAGCAGCCTGCATTCCTGCGAAAGGTGGATATACACTGTACTAGTGCCGACATTGTGCATGCTCTGTTGCCTGTGTCTATGTGCCTGTGGTTCTGTCAGTGTGATCATGTGATGTATCTGACCCCAGGAATGTGTCAATAAAGTTTCCCCTTCCTGGGACAATGAATTCACGGTGTTCTTATTTCAATTTCCAGGAGTGTACATTTTGCCGTCGAATGATAAGTAATTGAAAGCAAGGGTATTTTCTAGTAACTCACTGCACTCTGTTCGTTCTCCTGTACTCATAATCTTATTTTGAAGTAAATTATTGTTAATACTGGCTATTGGTTTTGTGACTGGTATGTTAGTGTGCAGGTTTGTAATGCCTAATGCGGCAAATCTTATATCGTTAGGAATTTCAAAGTAGTAGATTGACCGTGCTAGCTCAGACGAGTTCTTTACGCTAAAATTCTCCTCAAAACCATGGAATGCTTACAAAATAATATTCACTTTTTGTTTAGGTTGTATGATGGACAGTTCGTACCGTCAACATTTGAACTAATTGGCGCATTCGGCTCATGTAACTTTAAGTGGAATCTTAATTTAGGTAAATGAGGGCTCATTGTCTGCAATGAAGGTTTTCCTTTCGGTAACAGAAGGAAGTTG
This sequence comes from Schistocerca serialis cubense, assembly GCF_023864345.2. Classification (NCBI taxonomy): domain Eukaryota; kingdom Metazoa; phylum Arthropoda; class Insecta; order Orthoptera; family Acrididae; genus Schistocerca; species Schistocerca serialis. Next base: position 169,480,351 of record NC_064642.1, read on the forward strand.
TGATACGTCAGTTATTAATCGTATTTTGAAACTTCGGAGTTGGATCTTTGTTAATTTCGGAAATGCCATTTTGACTGAAAGTCTTTGGAATATAGTCGTATTTATTAACAAGGACCAATTTATCGCCTTCACCTACCTTTTTTGCAATTACTTTATTAATTGTAAGCCGAAACAGTCTTCTGTTGAAACGTTCTCATCGACACCTCCATACCGCATCGATGGTAAACAACAGTAGCACTCGAGCAGTATTTTCACTGGCATTAAGAGCTAGGAACAATTCGCAATAGCTGTCATGCATTTCTACATGTCCATCTGCATGTTAGTACGTATCTGACGTCCAGCCGCTGTCGCAGCTCTGAAATCCTCTTCCGTCGGATGGCGCTTATCGATATGATCACGCCGTCCCAGTGGAACTATGTTAAATTCGGAAATGCCATTTGGACTGAAAGTCTTTGGAATATAATTGTATTTATTAACAATGACCAATTTATTTCCTTTTCCTACCTTTTTTGCAATTACTTTATTAGTTCTAACGGAACATCGCTTAACTAACGTCTTTCCTAACATTCGACCAACGAGTTTGCGATAAGTCCGTACAGATGGCTGTTGGTGTTCTTGCAAACGATTATCTCTTATATATATTTTTCCACGTATTGACGAAATGCTGTTCTTTATATAACGTAATGCAGCTATTTATTCATTTGTTATTAGCTCTCATGTAACCATTCTGTACATGCGTAATTGTAATAACTGCTTTACGTTGCATGTGTCTAACTGGCTAGAGAAGATATAATTCGGTATACATTCCACGGAACATCGCTTATTTAAGCAATAGGTGCATTGCTCTCCTTAGCATTTGCCGTTCTTGGACTCATGAGACCTGCTCCGTTTATCGCCACCGTCTGCCATCATGGGTAATATTTCTTCTTTTACAATTCGTTATATATAATATATACTATCCTATATGTTAGTACTATTTTCAGGCATCCTTTTAAATCCATTCTATGTTCGCAATTTCAGAATGAGGTTTGAAGATAATCAAGAACTGACCAAAACCCGTTATCACAAAATAAAGTTTCTTTTTTTATTTTTTTTATTTTTTTAAGTAAATGAAAAAGCACTAATTTGCTTTGTTCTGTTCTGCAGTATTACTTTTATTGTGTTAACCTGTTTTCGGCTTACAAAGCCATCTTCAGACATTTACAGAGTTCTTTTTTTCTTCTGTACGGTCGAGACTGTGTACATTTTTAAAGTCTTAACATATTTCCTACCAACGTGTCCCATCTACTTGTCAGTATTTTCCATATACTTCTTTCCTCGCCGATTCTCCGAAGAACCTCCCCATTCCTTACCTTATCAGTCCACCCGATTGTCAACATTAACTCTTTAGCAGCACGTTTCAAATTCTTAGATTCTCTTCTTTTCCTGTTTCCCACAGTCCATATTCCACTACCACACATATGTTTCGTACAAAACGCATACTCTCAGAAATTTGTTCCTTAAATAACTGTCTGAGTTTTATACTAGTAGACTTCTCTTGGCTAGGAATGCCCTTTTTGCTATTACTAACCTGCTTTTTATATTCTTTCTCCGTCCGTCTCATGTGTTATTTTTCCGCCTACATAGCAAAATTCTTTAACTTCATCTAATTCGTGATCGCCAATTACGATATTTACTAAGTTTCTCGCTGTTCTCATTTCTGTTACCTCATTACTTTCAGCTTTCTTCGATTTACTCTCAATCTACATTCTGTGTTCATTGACTGTTCATTCCATTCAGAAGATCCCGTAAACCTTCTTCACTTTCACCCCGGTTAGCAATCCTTTCACCATGAACTATAATTCCACTCTTGAACCTTTCTTTTATTTCTATTATTTGCTTCTTCGATGTGTAGGTTGAAAAGTAGAGATTGAAGACTACATCCCTGTCTTGCGCCATTTTAATGAGAGTATTTCGTTCTTGGTCTTCCACTCTTATTGTTCCATCTTGGCTCTTGTACTTCTTTTATATTACCCGTCTTTTCCTATAGCTTACCCCTATTTTTCAGAATTTCAAACAACTTCCACCATTTTACATTGACGAACGCTTTCACCAGGTCGACAAATCGTATGAACGTGTCTTGATGTTGTAGCGAAACAAGCGCTGTATCGTTTGTGAGATACAGAGGCGACCGAGCGTGCCGGAACCTACCCCAGTTTACTGCTAGTAGCGCCACGTCACCTTAACGCGTTTGCGCGTAGCGCACAACTATTGCATCATAATTAAGGATAAAATTAAAAGTTAAAATTGTTTTTTCAAACTTTGTCAAGATATACTTTAATGTAATAATGTTTTAAATGTTAAGTCTTACAAGGGGAAGGCCTCAGACACGGCCAACCGATTCGGCTCAGATTTAGGAGGTCGCTTGTGTACAAGCTAAATCGAAGGAATCCATGTTGGGTCAACACCCCCGTGTTTTTGAGAAAATCACCCCTCAAGGTTATGACGAGCAATCGACTCAAACTTGGCGGGATCGATAGGTAATTGTAAATAGAACATTATTCATCACCAGGTATATGGTCCGAAAACGCATACTTTTCGAGAAATCGAGGTAAGAAACTTTTACAACTGACGCTTCTGGTAAACAGTTTTTTCCGCCAGCACCGATAGCGCAACGGCCAAGGTAACTGGCTGGGAGTCGTAGAATCCGCGTTCGAATCTCGAAGAAACGTAGTCGATGTTCTTCTTTTCGTTTGTATTTTTCCATATCTCAATTGATAGGGATAGGAGGGTTAATGAGGTGTCTAAATCAATAACGAACGATAATAATAAGGTAGGCAAATAAATTTCTCAAACCTCTTGGGGTAGTAAACAACTAAAATGCTACTCCAGGTCACTTTACATTGGCTCTTCCAGTCGCTGTTACGTGTCCTCACTTTTCTTCGAACAACTAGATGGATGGTACTTGTCATGTAAACATTCGAAACAAATGTACTCATGGCACCAAGAACATCTAATGAATGCAGTCTTTCGACAGGTACACTGTTCCTTCCGAAGAGTCGGCGGAAAACAAACTTGGTTTACATTAAAAATATGTGTTTTCGGCAATTAACTTTTATGGGTACCACGCATACGATATCATTGCCTGAAAAATCGGTGCTGAAAGTTTGGTTATGAATTTTGTTGTGAATAGTTCTTCCATCCGTGCGGTTGTGCAATTCCCGCTCGATTTCCAGAAGCACACTGCAATTCTGAATCCTGGAAAAAAGTTTTTAACCAGGCGATAGAAATAAACATCACACGGCTGGCACACAGGTGTGCAGTTTGGCGGTATTACTTCTACTGTGCACGTCGGCTAACTCTCGCCATCTATAAACATTGTGTCATATACTGTAGTATTAATTTTCCCACTCCAGGAATCCAATATTAGACAAAACTTGTTATCAGAAACGCATGGTTTCAAAACATTCTCAAGAAATGTTATATAAATCGCATTAGTCAGTTTCCCGGGTTTGGAGCAGGTAATGTAAACATTTTTCAACGAGTTGGTTAAACGAACCTCTTCTATAACCCGAAGACCAAATGTAACGTTCGCTTCTTGTAAACATGGGAAAACCTTAGGAAACACTTTTCCAGAGGCTGTTATGGCATATTGCCCCATGTACGAATGTGTTCGTTTTCGCTTCCAGCTGCGACAAGGGTTCGTTTTTTTCCCTTATGCGATAACGTGCGTCGAGTGTTCACCCGATACTCACATCCTGTTTGATCGGTGTTGACCACGTAATCACGATTGAAACCCGTCATAAGTGACGCCGTTTGCGTGCTGAAAAGAGCCGCCACTATCTGTATATCTTCTATATTTTGTACTTCCCTATGAGAGACGTATTTAGTGTCGTGCCGTTGACGAATTTTATACTCCGATTTGAAATTTCTTGCCCAAGATAATGATGCAGCAAACGTAAAATCCCTGTTGGTCGTATGTTGAAGCGCTGCACCTGCAGCCCACTCCAGAACTATTCTCGTTACGACAACGAGATTCGACAAATCGGTCGTATGTCCACTTATTTATCGCCTGGTATTTGTCGTATCTTGTCCCTCCTTTAACGATATCACTTTCCAGCAATTTCAAGTCCTTCTTCCTTTTCAGGGCTGTTGTTGCTCCATTCTTTTGCACTGTTTGTAAGTTCCAATTTGGATGATTCCTGGCTAGCGCTATCACCGTTACTTTTATTTCAGGGGGTATAGCGCCATAGTTCAATCGTTTAGTAACCGGTTCGGCATACTCATTGGGAACAGATGAAGCACATATTCCCAGTGACGTGGAGATTTCCAAACTGTTATAACCACTTCGCGATTCACTAGTCGGGATATCTTCCACTGAATCACCTTCTGCTTCGTCTTCATGATATAGTACTTCAGTATCAACAATAGTCATTTCGTTCATCAGCTCCAAACATCGCTCAACGATAGCCGCTCCTATCGATCTGGAACGCCGAGAAACATAACTGCCTGCTTCCGGTAGTGCATTTGATAATACATCCGTCTTGCAACACTATTACAAACCAAATCACAACGTCGGTATCATCCCGCTTGCCATCGTCTGTGACAGGCTCCCAATTATATATTACAGCGTTAGTCGAAGGGTGTACATCCTCCATTATTCAGATTATGCACCTGAAAGCTATGGCACAACAAACAATAACTAGTTACTACGGCATAAACAGACGAGCTAATTACTACAAACTACATACAGTACTTGTCATGTTACTTACGGAAGAACACTGTATTCATTCACAAAAAACAAATTAACGATGGAAAAATCACTACCTGTATCCGCGAGGTTCGCGGCAGCCTAATGCCTGAAAACAACTCCTTCCGATTGACTTGTATAAGGTTCGTGCTGGACACGTTCATTCTTCCAGGTTCACAACTATGATATCACGAAGAGGCAACCGGGATAACGTAGCTCTCCCCGCGTGCATTCTGCCCCCTGCCTCGCTGTAATCAAGCGTCGCGCGGTTGGCTATCTGTGATCCCTCGTGAGGAATTCGCAGCACTCTTACTCGGAGTTGTTTTCATGTGACAAGGCTTAAAAGTTTTATACTTTGCAAACTCACGGCGTTTGGGAAATTAGTTTGCCTACCTTATTATCATTCCTTATTGATTTACTTACCTTATTAACCTTCCTATCTCTATCAATTGAGGTATGGAAAAATACAAACGAAAAGGAGAACATCCGCCGGGTTTCTTCTAGATTCGAACACGGGTTCTCAGAGTCCCAGCCAGTTACCTTGGCCGTTGCTCTATCGGTACTTTCGGCAAAATGCGTTCGCCATGTGGGTACAGAAGCGTCAGTTGTAAAAGATTCTTACCTCGATTTCTGGAAAAGTATGCGTTTTCGGACCACATACCTGATGACGAAAAATGCTCTATTTACAATTTACAATTAGAGTCGACTGCTCGTCATAACCTTTAGGGGTGATTTTCTCAAAATTTCGGGGGTGTTGACCAAAAATATCTTAGAGTCCCTCGTTTTAGGTTGTACACAAACGGCCCGCCCATTTTGAGCCGAATAGGTTGGCCGTGTCTGACGCCTTCCCCTTGTTAGAGCGATTAGATCAATAGTTTTCCTAAATACATCGTTTTAAGAAGGAAGTAAGTGACGCTGAACAATAAACCAGGAATCCCGAAATTGGTCATAATGTGTGTGACAAAATTAACTGGTGAAAGTCTCAACATGATTAAATAAAAATTGTGGTCAGAATCCATATTTTAAGAAAAATTCAAGACGTTAAATATTAGACTCAGAAATGTGAAAATTTGTATCGTACTTCAGTTCATCCTATAAATAATAAGTACGTGCTCACATTAAGCTACCACTAGTAGTTTTCGAGTAATTTAATGAAAACTAAAATTGGAACTAAAACATCCTGTTTTTGTAGTAGATTAATTATCTGTAATTTTAATGGTAGAGAAGTTTGGTTACAGCACACGATAAAATATATTAATAATATACCTGTAACAAGTCTTAGGACCGTACTGTTAATAACAGCCAATGCAAGTTTTCTTAAAGTTATAGTTCAGAGGTAATGATCTGCTGTCAGTTCCGTTCTAAAAATTCTAGAAGGCAAAGTTTGTATGCAAGCGAGCTGAAAGTTTGTAAGTGATTTCAACCAACTGACTTACATGAATGCCAAAATGAAGAGGATTCTAGATTAATTCGTAACTTTATTATAAAAATAGTGTGTACGATAAAGCGGCCATTTAGACTGCTGCCGTGTGCATAAGGCGGATGACAGCAGGTGTTCCCTTGGCCGTCCGCTGCGCCACATACATAAACACAGCCCGAGAGGCAAAACCAGGCTTCACTTCCCACCCAGCCACTGTAAGATCCACGTCTGTGAAACGCTGATTGCGCGCTGCCTCGGATGACGTCTGAGACAGGCTGTTGAAAAACGTCGATTTTCAGTAATAACTGATAGTGAACTCGCGAGGACTGTTCACCGTCCTGGATCGCTTAGATTTCGCAAAAGTAACTGTCAGTGTGCCGTCCGTGATATTTACAAATCCGCGTGGCAAGTCGTGCGGGGTAGCCGTTCGGTCTACGGCGCTTTGTCACGGTTAAAAAAAAAATGGCTCTGAGCACTATGGGACTAACATCTGAGGTCATCAGTCCCCTAGAACTTAGAACTATTTGAACCTAACTAACCTAATGACATCACACACATCCACGCCCGAGGCAGGATTCTAACCTGCAACCGTAGCGGTCGCGCGGTTCCAGACTGTAGCGCCTAGAGCCCCTCGGCCACCGCGGCCGGCTGTCACGGTTCCCGCGGCTCCCCAGACGGTGATTCGTGTATTCGTGTCCTCCTTCGGGCATGTTTGTGTGTGTTGTTCTTAGCGTAAGTTAGTTTAACTTAGATTATGTAGTGTGTAAAGCCTAGGGACCGATCACCTCAGCAGTTTGGTCCCATAGTCATTACCACAAATTTCCAAATTTTTCCGCGTGGCAAGTGGGGATAATTATTTGCCACTTTTGTGGCGAGCTTTTATCTTGATTGAGTAGTCACGGTGAAAGACAATTTGGTAGGAACTTACCGCAGAGGTCGCCTTTTAACTACTCATAGTGATGTTTAGGATAGAAAGATGTACTGTCAATAGGAATGTAATTAATTTCACATTGTTATGTGTGAAGTTTACCAAATATATGTATCAGTTAGAACTCTAAATCTTCTTCTGATCCCGCTAAGCAAATAGAGAACAGAAACATTTCTTTCATTGGGCGGGACAAGAATGTGGACTTGCAGACTAGCAACTATGGTCAGTACGTTCTCCATCGCTTTTTGGTTGACCACAAAAACAGTTGCCTGGCTCTCGTAAAAAGACGGCAAATTATCACACTAATTCTACTCGCAGCCTCACAACGTGTCTTTGGTCTTGCTATGTCAGAAGTGCCTTTCTGGCGTCTTTACCTTTTCTAAAGCCAAACTGATCCACATCTAACAGATCCTCAATTTTCTTATCTATTCTTCTGTGTATTATCTTTGTTAGCAACTTGGCTGCATGAGCTGTTAAGCTGATTGTGCGATAATTCCAGCACTTGCCGGTTCTTGCAATCTTCAGAATTGTCTGCGTTATGTTTTTCCAAAATTCAAGTGATGTATCGCCAGACTCATTCTACACACCAACGTGAATAGTAGTTTTGTTGCCACTTGCCCCAACTATTTTAGAAATTCTGATGGAATGATATCTGTCCTTTCTTGCTTATTCGATCTTAAGTCTCCCGAATCTGTTTTAAATTCTGCTTCTAATACTGCATCCTTTCTCTCTTCCATATCGACTGTGTTTATTCTTGTATCACGTCCTCAGACAAGTCTTCCCGCGCATACAGGCCTTCAGTGTACTCTTTCCACCTAACTGCGCTGTCTTCCGCATTTAATAGTGGAATTCCAATTGCACTATTAATGTTACCATCTTTGCATTTAATTTCACTGAAGGTTGTTGTAACATAATAATTACAAATGTTTTATACTTTACAACGATCGGAAATTTAATCGTCAGCCTTACTTTTTCGGGGGTTCCGTAAGTCAGTTGTTAAAAACGGAACCGTTATAGAAGCACATTGCTGTCTGTATGTCTGTTAAGTCCTCTTTTTCTTAGGAACGATACACGTATCAAGTTCAAATTTGTGCTGAATACGAAGATCTACGATCCCTTGATGTTGTAAGAAATGTATGCTTGTAAGTCTGTGCAATCAAAATATACGGCAATTTATGTTATATTTTGATACTCAAAAACTCACTCATCAAAACCTGTAGATGAACTATCTATATACATAATTTAGTCTGTACGGAATCCTCAAATCACGAATTCTACTGCACTTGCCCCGTCTTTTTCTGTTTCGAAATTTGCCTTGTATTACTTCAGGAAATTTAATACATGTGAAAAAAAAACGGAAAAGGCCACACTGTAAGGTTCGACTGTCAGCAAAATTCAGCTACCTAGCTGTGAACTTTTTTAGAATTTGTTGCGGCCAAAAATTGCCAAAATCATTTAAGTATTTGCTGCGAAATATTGGAATGTTCAAATAATAAACAGTTGGAGATCAAAATTAATGCACTGTTAAAATATTGGACTAACTCAGACACCCCAACTGTAGTCTGATGATTTTATGCGCTTCGTATTCTGCAGTGAACTTTATGAACTATTTGTCATATGGGAACTACTGTGATCCGATGTGCGATCCAACTTAGATTAACAGACAAACAGACGAAGTCTTATGAAACTCTCACATTCAGTTGCACACCAACTAGCAAGCAAGCAGTAGTTTAGATTTAAAAAGAAAAAGTATTGTCAGGTGGAAAATGTTTGCATTAAAATAGGACCGAGACATCTTTCCTCTCTGCTGTTTATCCTGTACATTGTCGAAGTGAAGATGCAAATACAAAATGGTTCAAATGGCTCTGAGCACTATGGGACTCAACAGCTATAGTCATCAGTCCCCTAGACCTTAGAACTACTTGAACCTAACTAACCTAAGGACATCACGTAACACCCAGTCATCACGAGGCAGAAAAAGTCCCTGACCCCGCCGGGAATCCAACCCGGGAACCGGGGCGCGGGAAGCGAGAACGCTACCGCACGACCACGAGCTGCGGACAATGCAAATACAAGAAAGGTTCAGAAGTGGGACTAAAATTCAAGGTCATGGAAAATTCCTTGATATTGCTGTCCTCACTAAAAGTGAGGAGAGTCTTCTGAATGGGATGAAAATCTATTGAGCACAGAATATGGATTTAGATGAAACGAGAGAAAAGAAGACTAGACAGGGTGGTCAGAAACAGTCTGAAAATCTTGTAATAGTGTTTCAGGGTAGGCTGTGCCGAGAACTAACTGTTAAGAAAAAAATCAACACGTTATGCCGTGTTAATTGGCACTGAAGCTATCCTAATGGGTCGTTGCGCGCGAAAATTCAAGCGGCCTCCAGATATATTTAGTATCAGATTTTTACATAGCATATATGATAGCGCACGAGTCTGCTCAGCCTTTGGCTCAGGTTCAGACCTTACTACCGTCCCACGTCCAGTTTTTGTATCACTCTCGGTTTTGGGAAATCAAACGAAGTACATGTTTGATGACACCCTCTCTGGTGGCCGCTTGAATTTGCGCTGCAGCCATGTGATGGGCTAACTTCAAGGCTAATTAACTAAGAAACAGCTCATCGAATTTTTCTCAACAGCTATTTCCCAGAATATCCTTTCCTGCAAAGCCTTTGCAATATTTTCAGACTGTTTCTGACCAACATGCATAAGTTGACGACTACGAAGTGGACGACGTGAAAGGCTTCTGCTACCTTGGAAGCAAAATAACAATGGCGGAGGAAACGAGGAAACTAGCAAATGTAAAGAGGGCATTGGTCGCAGAAATAGTTCTATTATTATGAAACATGGACCTTAAAATGAGGAAGAGATGTCAAAAACGTCCCTTAGGATCACGTGTTGTACATAAGTGAATCACGAGATGTGGAAACACTGTGGCAAAACTGAAACAGAGAATCGAAGCGTTTGAGATGTGGTGCTATAGACAAATGCTGAAAATTAAGTGGAGATAGAGTTGAGGGTCTCAGCAGAATCTAACAGGAAAGGAGCACTAGAACAGTAGAAGAAGAAACAGTATGATAGGACGTGTGTTAAGGCATCAGGGAATAGAATGAGATTTTCCCTCTGCAGCGGAGTGTGCGCTAATGATACTTCCTGGTGAATTTAAACTGTGTGCCGGACCGAGACTCGAACTCGGGACCTTTGCCTTTGGCGGGCAAGTGTTCTACCATCTGAGCTACCCAAGCACGACTCATGACCCGTTCTCACAGCTTCAATTCTGCCAGCACCTCATCTCCTGCCTTCCAAACTTGCCCGCGAAAGGCAAAGATCCCGAGTTCGAGTCTCGGTCCGGCACACAGTTTTAATTTACCAGGAAGTTTCAGATCAGGGAATAGCTTCCATGGTAGTGGAGAGAACCGGAAGGGCGGCCACTATGACCGAGCGGTTGGAGGCGCTTCAGTTCGGAACAGCGCTGCTGCTACGGTCGAAAGTTCGACTCCTGCCTCGGGCATGGATGTGTGTGATGTCCTTAGGTTAGTTAGGTTTAAGTGGTTCTAAGTCTAGGGGACTGATGACCCCCGATGTTGAGTCCCACAGTGCTTGGAGCCATTTGAAGAGATGGAGGAACACAAACTGTTGCAAAAGTCTGGAATATATCCGAGGAATAAGTTTGCATCGTATTTTGTAAGTGCTGAGATGAAGAGCATGGTCCAGGACACGCAGTAAGAAGACTGAGGAGATAAAATTTTCTTTGGTTTAATTAAAATCCGAATTTCCAAAATTCTTTCCTCGACAATAATTTAAAATAATTACAGTGAAAAACTTCAATTGTGCATCAGCGTCAGCGTATGTGTAGTATGTTTCATGCTCTTCGAATGATTGCTGTCTGGTTTTGCAACCGTTATGCACACGCTCGCGGATTTTGTACGTCACGTATTTTCGACGTTTTTCGTCCTCAATGCGACAATGTTGGTGGTGGCGCTATTTCGAAATTGAGACCAGCAAGGTAATTTTTTTGCCAGCGGAGACAGAGCAGTACGTCCTATATGTTCCCAGAGACGCCTCCAAAGCACGCATCTCATCTTACGGACGCACCTCCGCCCCGGCCGTGACTGCAAAACGGACTCCGCCTCCGCGCCGCCCCCACTGCCACTGTTCGCAAAGCCGGCAATTCGTCTGCGGTGGGGACGGCGGCGGCGGCTGCTCCACACGGCCACCTTACTTATTAAAGGCAATTGGGCGAGTGCAGTCTAACGGGTCTGCAGGGCCGCAGGACTTATTTGCGTACTGTGAGGACGGGCGCGGGCCGTCAATTATGTAAACGCCTCTCGTTTCCTCAGAATTTTCAACCCCTGCTCTCCTGCCCTCCCTCCCCCCCCTCCCCCCACTCCCCACATGTTTTCTAAAAACCTGGTAAAAATAACTCATCACCGACCGCAACTCTGCACACCCGTGCGTTGTTTTTGCCGGATGACTTTCTCTTCCACCTACGACTTCCTCCACCGTTTCCTCTTGCCCCCCACCTACGGATTAAAGTGAGGGAGACGAAAAATGAGCGTGCCCCATGGCGTTCAGTTCTAAAGCGCCAGCGTCATAAACCGGCCTTCGCTTGCACCCCCGTTCCGTGCCTCAACATTTAATGAGGCCCAGCCGCCGCCTAAATGTTGGGCAGGCCCGCTCGGCGGATAACAGCCCACTAAATGCACTGGGGCTCATTGAATTCCGCGTCTCTCCCGTAGCCGCTCTGCCTGTTGCCAGGTGAGCGGGCAGGCCGTCTGCCGCTTAGAACGCGCGAGCTCCACGTAATGCCGGTCTGTTGGGATTTCTGCCGCCGCTACAGCGTCCGGGCCGAGGTATTAGTGTTAATCATCCGATCTGCGAAGAGACTGCCTACCGTACCTCCGAAACTTGGAGCTAACGAGGAATTACAAAGCTACTTAACGCACAATGAGGCCAGGGTATGAAAAAATCCGGATAAGGGCGGGTAAGACTTGCGCACCGAGGTTTCGTACGAAATTACACAACTGGCCATTAAAATTGCTAAACCACGAAGATGACGTGCTACTGACGCGAAATTTAACCGACAGGAGGAAGATTCTGTGATATGCATATGTTTAGCTTCTCAGAGCATTCACACAAGGTTGGCGCCGGTGGCGACACCTATAACGTGCTGACATGAGGAAAGTTTCCAACCGATTTCTCATGCACAAACAGCAACTGACCGGCGTTGCCGTGTGAAACGTTGTTGTGATGCCTCGTGTAAGGAGGAGAAACGCGTGCCATCACGTTTCCGACTCTGGTAAAGGTCGCCTATCGCGATTGCGGTTTATCGTATCGTGACATTACTGCTCGCGCTGGTCGAGATCCAATGACTGTTAGCAGAACATGGAACCGGTGGGTTCAAGAGGGTAATACGGAATTCCGTGCTGGATACCGACGGCCTCGTATCACAACAGTCGAGATGACAGGCATCTTATCCGCATGGCCGTAACGGATCGTACAGCCACGTCTCGATCCCTTAGTTAACAAATGGGGACGTTTGCAAGACAACCATCTGCATGAACAGTTCGACGACGTCTACAGCAGCATGGACTATCAGATCGGAGACCATGGCTGCGGTTACCCTTGACGCTGCATCAGTGACAGGAGCGCCTGCGATGGTGTACTCAACGACGAACTTCGGTGCACGAATGGCAAAACGTCATTTTTTTTCGGATAAATCCAGGTTCAGTTTACAGCGCCATGATGGTCGCATCCGTGTTTGGCGACATCGAGGTGAATGCACATTGGAAGCGTGTATTCATCGCCATACTGGCGTATCACCCGGCGTGATGGTATTGGGTGCCATTGGTTACACGTCTCGGTCATCTCTTGTTCGCATTGACGGCACTTTAAACAGAGGACGTTACATTTCAGATGTGTTAAGACTCGTGGCTCTACCCTTCATTTGATCGCTGTGAAACCCTACATTTCAGCAGGATAATGCACGACGGTACGGGCCTCTCTGGGTACAGAAAATGTTCGACTGCTGCCCTGGCCTGCACATTCTCCAGATTTATCACCAATTGAAAACGTCTGGTCAATGGTGGCTCACCAGCTGGCTCGCAACAATACGTCAGTCACTACTCTTGATGGTCTGTGGTATCGTGTTGAAGCTGCATGGGCAGCTGTACCTGTACAAACCATCCAACCTCTGTTTGACTCGGTGCCCAGGCGTATCAAGACCGTTATTAATGCTGGAGGTGGTTGTTCTGGGTACTGATTTCTCAGGATCATTGCCTTAGATGTTTCAATTTGCTACACCGTCAAGTTACCGTGGACCTTAATATGCGGTGTAAATTTCAACTTGATAAGTCTCCCCTTTTCTCAGAAACAGGAATCTTAATACAGGGACGGGCAGACAGGTAATAAATGACCAAAAATATTTTTTCATGTGGTGTAATTACAAATTAAGAACTTTCGGATGCGTTTTCCTTTGCTTGTGCTGTGAAACCTTGCTTCTTGGCAAATATCGTGTTTCTAGGTCAATGGGAAGTACCTTTTAGGTTTTGATGGTGAATATCAAAACATGTGATGTAAACCATTGTATCCTTGATTTCATTGATTTAAATGCTTCAATTCTTTCACCCGTCAAGGGACGGTAGATCTTACTGTGTGACATACATTTCAACTTGGTACGCCCACAGCTTCCTGTGAAAAGGGATTTTAAACAGTTGGACAGACCAACAGGCAGGCAGACGGACAACAAAATGGTCCTATAAGCGTCCATTTTTACCGGTTGTGGAGCATATGTCTATAAAAAGTAAACTAACGAGGAACAGCAGGAATGAGAAACTGGAGATGGTACGATGGGAACATTTCCATATATTAGGCGTCGGCTGTCGACACACTTTAAACACACGTTTTATTTGAAAATAATGTTTATCGAATAAGAAGCAATTTCGTTTCTGCTAGTGAGACTTATCTCACTGTGGGTACAAGATTACCTTACCACTTACACTACTTGGCAATTCGTCTACTTATAACAACGAAGTTAAAAATTCCTATTTATGTGTTCATTCTAGCATCCTTGATACAAGGCTAAGTTCCATTCGCAACTGTACCTACTCACTCTTAGCGATATGCTGGTAACGCATATTACTCTACGAACCGTCACACAGACTTACTAGCGAACATATGTTGGTGGACTCGAATTAAGGGTCTTCATTCTCTAATCCAAGGACCAGAGCCATTAAAAGGTAGTGTTCCTTTTCAGGGAAACGTCTCGGCGAACTGGGAGTGGGGGAGAAGATATGTCGGCTGATAATGTTTGGAAGGGGTTTTACGTGCCCGGTATTCACGTGATAACCAAGAGAAGCCTCCTGAAAACCTGTTGCAACCGCGAATTGGGACTATCTTAATTTATTCCTGAGACAATGTTGTCAACTGTCCGAAACAAAAATTAAAACTTAGTATATGTGTCTTGATTGGTGCGGCCGTGTGTGTGTGTGTGTGTGTGTGTGTGTGTGTGTGTGTGTGTGTGTGTGCGCGCGCGAACTTTTTTTCATCCAAGGAGTGGAGTGGCTGTTCAAGATATGGCACATTAGAGGGTCGCGGTTTTATTCAGCAGATTATCATACAAGCTGATAGTGAGACACAAGGAGGATCCCAACTGGAAATAAATGGGAGAGGCTTACCGGTTCAGGTATTCTCCTTAAAACGGAGAGAAACCTCAGGAAAACCCTGGTCGGAACAGCCGGACTGGAACCGCAATAATTTGTTCCTGGGGCGTCGTCTTTCAGTGAGGAAGTTGCCCAGCCGAAAATTTAAATGTTATATTTGCGAAGTGGGTATATATTTTATGTGTGTCTGTGTTACTGAAAGGAGTAAGGTGTTGTCTGTTTTTATGGAGATTTTTGGCTTAAGTTGTTAGCGGAGGTAATACAGGTACATTTAGTGGTATACGTTTTTTTCAGTCTATTACTCGGTTTTCAGAAGCTTTTTGAAATTAGTTGAATGCTACTGGGCATTTATTGCTTGTATAGCAGTCACTCTTAACCCATTCTCGCAGTTCAAAACGAGGCTGTCGACCCAGTTTAGATTTTTTTCCGCAAGCGTCTCGAAAACAGAGCACTGGACTGCAAGATGTACCTACATCAACTGCAGTAGCAACTTAACGCCGACAATCTCCATAAAATGAAAAACAGGGTAACAATAGAATCTGAACAAGTCAGTCACCTATAACCAACACGACCTCTACCTAGTTACTGACCTTTGGCTTCCTACCAAGTACATGCCCAGTCGTTAATCGCAATATTCGCTCAGAAAATCAGAGAACGCCCGTATATGGGAATGCAATTCCGCGTCCTTATAGAACTTTGTTGTAGCACAGGGTCTAGGTGGAAGGCGATTTTGGCTGTCGATTGTGCACATGGGGGTTGTTTTGCCAAAAACACTTATTAAAAACGAGTGAGGTGGCGCAGAGGTTAGAACACTGGTTTCGCATTCAGGAGGACGAAGATTGAAACCCGCGTCTGGCCATCCCGATTTAGATTTTCATTGATTTCCATAAATCTCTCCAAGCAAATGCCGGGATGATTCCTTTGAAAGGGCACGACCGACTTCCTTCCCCATTCTTCCCTAATCCGATGATCTCGCTGTTGGTCCCCACCCCGAGTCAACCAACAAAACATCTATTAAAAACCATAGGTTCCACAACATATTACAAGAATATTAAACAATAGTGACAAACGCTAGTTCCTGAGCAAATTTGGCACCAGGATATCAGGATGGATAACACAAATAAACGAGACACGCCTTAACCAAGCTATAAAACAATCTAATATGAGAGACAGCCCCAGTGACACACAAGGGGCTACAGAATAGCAAAAATACAGCTGAAAATATTCGCATTCTTGGCCCGTAGAGATTACAGATGAACACGACTCAGTATAAAATAACAAATTCGTAAAATCTGATTTACCTCTAAATAAGAACAACAAATACAAACAGTGGAATTAAACTTCAGCTCTTAGCGTTTACTATAGATCAATCCCATGCACATAGCAGAAAAAATGACTACTAGCACCTACCCTTACCTACACTAGCCAATACTCAGCCAACCACTCATTACTATTATTGCAGTCATAAGTGTTACACATCTACCTACGCAATGCACAACAATAATCACATAAACTCTTGCAGATAAATAAATGCATTAAGTAGACCACGCTCTCAGCATAAGACAAATAATTCACTGCACTCAAATTCCGAGAAATGTTAGCATACGCCAGCCAAGAAAAACAGAATAACAGTTCAAAGCCATCAGTTAAAAGTCAAACGCAGAAAAGCGCTCTTCATGTTTGTACAAAAATAAATATAAATTTATGGTTTCAATTAAATCTGAATTATGAGAACACCCTAGTGACAACGTTATTCTATGTCAAACAGAAATCATTAATGAAATTTGGACAGCAGACAGCTTACCACCAGAATGGTCATCTGCATTAATACATCCACTACATAAGAAACTGAAAGAAAACTCTAACAACAATAGAGGAATTTCCTTGTTGCCAATGACATAGAACTTTTACAAGGCACTTAAAAAAGAGAGACGAAGGAATACCCAACCCCCAAGTTGCAGAATATCAAGCAGGATTTAGAAACGGAAGGTCTTGTGCAGAGCAAGTTCTTGCACAGCACAAATACTAAATCCAAAGAACGTGATAGAAATGAGGCAAATAAGAAACTTGAAGTACGTGATAACTTTTGTAGATTTTAGAAAGGCATGTGACTGAATTGATAGAAATGCACTAATAAACATTATAAAAGAACTCTGACTCGAAAATGAAGCAACAGAAATAATTAAAGGTATTTTAACTAGCACCAGTTAGAGAGTAAAATTTATGGGAGAACTGTCAAAACCTTTCAGGAGAAAATCAGGTGTAACACAGGGAGATGGGTTTCCAAGAGAGCTTTGGAGGAGATAGAGAATGGAGGAAATACATAAGTACTAAGGATATTGACGAAGATAAAGATACGGAAAACACTAGAATTAGAATATATGTAATAGATAACAGAATACTATTTAGAGAAGCAACACAAAAGGCAGGATTTTAGGTAAGAAAGACGTCTGAAAAAGGAATAAAATGGACCCTGAAGGAAAGGAACGACCCCTTCCAAGGATGAAATCCGGGAACACTGAAAATTAAACAAAGACGCGAAACCAAAGTTTATTTATCATCTACATTTACATCTACATGTGTACTCTGCAGATTTCATTTAAGTGCCTGGCAGAGGGTTCATCGAATCATCTTCAGAATAATTCTCCATTATTCCAATTTCGTAAAGTGGGTGGAAAGAAAAAATACCTATATCTTCCCGTGCGAGCTCTGATTTCCCTTATTTTACCACGGTGATCGTTTCTCCCGATGTAGGTCGACGTCAAAAAAAATATTTTCGCAATCGGAGGAGAAAGTTGGTGATTGAAATTCCAAGAGAAGATTTTTCCCCAACGACAAACGTCATTGTCTTAACGATGTTCACCCGAAATCCTCTGCCTTTTCAGTGACAATCTCTCCAGTATTTCGCGATACTACAAAACAGGTTGCCCTTCTTTGAACTTTCTCGATGTACTCCGCCAATTCTATGTGATAAGGATCCCACACCGTGCAGCAGTATTGTAAGAGAGATCGGACAAGCGTAGTGTAGGCAGTCTCTTTAGTAGACCTGTTACATTTTCTAGTGTCCTGCCAACAAAACCATCTTTGGTTAGTCTTCCCCAAACATTTTCTATGTGTTTCTTACAATTCAATTTGTTCGTGGTTATAATTCCTAGGTATTTGCTTGAATTTACGGCCTTTAGATTTGACTGATTTATCGTGTAACCAAAGTTTAACGGATTCGTCATTTATGTGGATGACCTCACGCTTTTCGTTATTTAGGGTCAATTGCTAATTGTTGAACCAAACAGATATCTTTCCTAATCGTTTTGCAATTTATATAGATTTTCTGATGGCTTTACTAGTCCATAAGTGACAGCGTCATCAGCAAACAACCTAAGACGGCTGCTCAGATTGTCTCCCAAATCGTTTACAAAGATAAGGAGCAGCAAAGGGCTTATAACACTACCTTCGGCAACGCCAGAAACATCTTGCGTTTTATTCGATGACTTTCAGTCAGTTACTACGAACAGTGACTTCTCTGACAGGAAATCACGAATACAGTCACATAACTGAGACGATATTCCATAAGCACGCAATTTCACTACAAGCTGCTTGTGTGGTACAGTGTCAAAAGCCTTCTGGAAACCTAGAAATACGGAATGAATTTGAAATGCCTTGCCAACATCACTCAACTCTTCGTGCTAGTGAAAAGCTAGTTACTTTTCACAAGAACGGTATTTCCTAAATCAGTGTTGACTGTGTGTTAATAGACCATTTTCTTTGCGGTAATTCATATTGTTCCAACACAATATATTTTCCAAAATCGTGACACATATCGACTTTAATGATATGGACCTGTAATTTAGTGGATTACTCCTACCTTTCTCGGATATTGGTGTGACCTGTGCAACTTTCCAGTCTTTGGGTACGGATCTTTCGTTGAGCGAACAGTTGTATATGGTTGTTAAGTATGGAGCTGTTGCAGGAGGAACATAATTGGTATACGGGCTGGACCGGAAGGCTTGCTTTTATTAAGTGATTTTAGTTGCTTCACCACTCCGAGGGCTACTTCTACGTTACTCATGTGGGCAGCTGTTCTTGATGCGAATTCTGAGATGCTTACTTCGTCTTCTTTGGTGAAAGAATTTCGGAAGGCTGTGTTTAGTAACTCTGCTTTGGCAGCACTGTCGTCGATAGTGTTTCCACTGCTATCGCGCGGAGAAGGCATTGTTTGTGTCTTGCCGCTAGCATACTTCACATGCGACCAGAATCTCTTTGGATTTTCTGCCAGGTTTCAAGACAAAGTTTCGTTGTGGAAACTATTATAAACATCTCGCATTGAAGTCCGCGCTAAATTTCGAGCTGCTGTAAAAGATAGCCAGCTTGGAGATTTTGCGTCCGCTTAAATTCGGCATGTTTTTTTCGTTGTTTCTGCAACAGTGTACCAAGGTGGATCAGCTCCGCTGTTATCAATGTATTTGGTATAAATCCCTCAACTGCTGCCGATAGTATTAGTTTAGATTCAAGTCACATCCGGTCTACGCTTACATTGTAAATTTGGAACGGGTGGAGATTGTCTCTCAGGAAGACATCAAAAGAATTTTTATCAGCTTTTTGAACGAATATAATTTTCGTTTATTTTAGGAAGTTCAGGAGGTCGAAATATTCAGTCTCTCTACGACAACCCTTTGTTCACTGATCCCTGTACCTGTTTTGATCCTTGTGGCTAGATCAGGATTATTTGTTGCTAAGATGTCAAATAGGTTTTCACAACCGTTTATTATCCGTGTGGTCTCATGAACTAACTGCTCGAAATAATTTTCAGAGAATGCATTTAGCACAATTTCTGGATGATGTTCTATGTGTACCTCCAGATTTAAACGTGTATTTTCGCCAACATATCGATGCTAAATTAAAGTCAGCACCAACTACAATTATATGAGTCGGGTACCTGTTTGAAATCAAATTCAAGTTTTCTTTTACCGTTTCAGGAATTGTCTTATCTGAAATGGGAGGTCGGTAAAAGGATCCAACTATAATTTTATTCCGGTTGCCAAGACAGACTTCTGTCCACACTAACTCACGGGAACTATCTACTTCAACTTCAGGTCCCCCCCTGCAGGTCGGGGGTAAGAATAGGCCCGAGGTATTCCTGCCTGTCGTAAGAGGCGACTAAAAGGAGTTTCAACCGTTTCGGCCTTTCATGTGATGGTCCCCCTTGGGGTTTGACCTCCATTTTTCAAAATTCTACAGAAGTACGAGCCTTTTGGGGAAGGACGCCTTACTTGGTGTATCACTGGTCCTCCGTGCACTAAGACCTTGGCACTCAGCATTGTAACGGCGTTGTAACCATACCCACTATTCCTCAAATTGGACCTAAACGCCTGATGGGTGTCCCCATCTGCACCTACGATCATAGACTTTCCATGGCACCCGAAATCCAGCACGGTAGCCAGCCTGTTGTGGTGGGGTCGTCATGTACCCTCTAGGTTGTAGCCCCCTGACAACACAGGGATCGTACTGCCGATACCTGAGCTGCACCCTTCCCACGTCGGCCGAGGAGTAGATGCCCGTCTCCTTGGGGCATCAGGACTCCCAGCAATGGTCATCCTGCCAGGTGGCCCTTGCTGAGGCTGGGTGGCGCCCGTGGGGAGAGCCCCTGGTCGGAGTGGGTGGTATGGGGGCGGACGTTTCGCAGATGAAACGTCAACATGTATCAGGTCGCTCTGCGGCCGAGTCTTTTAAAAAGAAAGGTACTGTCTCTGGTTCTGGTTCTCCTGCCCTTTCCCCCTTGGCCACTCCCTGGGAGGAAGGACAGGCCCGCCGGCTAAGGGCGAAGTACTTCACCCACTATTTGGTCTGTTCTCGGACCGATGGGGGGACGTTCGCCACCTCCAAGCCCATGTTCTTTGTTCAGCACATCAAGGACATCTTAAGGGAAATCGAGGCTCTCAGTAAAATGCGTTCGGGGTCTGTTCTTATAAAGACCACCTCCGCCACACAGTCGGCGGCGCTCCAGGCGTGCGACCGACTAGGGGACATCCCAGTGTCCATTGTCCCGCCTATGGCACTGAATAGGACGCAGGGGGTTATTTTTCATCGGGACCTCCTGCTGCAATCTGATGAGGAGCTCAGGGCCAACCTGGAGCGCCGAGGCGTGCATTTCGTCCGGCGAGTCCAGTGCGGCCCCAAAGACCGTCGCATCGACACCGGGGCCTTTATCCTTGCCTTCGAGGGGGACGTTCTCCCGGAGAAGGTAAAGGTGATGTGCTACAGGTGCGACGTGCAATCTTACATCCCGTCTCCTATGCGCTGCTTTCGGTGTTTGCGCTTTGGGCACATGTCATCACGGTGTGAGGCTGAGCCCCTTTGTGAGGATTGTGGACGTCCTCTTCGTGAGGAACATACATGCACCCCACCACCTCGGTGCGTTAATTGTCCTGGCATCCACTTGCCTAGATCTTTTGATTGCCCCACATATCAGAAGGAGAAGAAGATTCAAGAACTCAAAACTTAGGATCGTCTCTCTTATTCTGAGGCCAGGAAGAAGTATGACCGTCTCCATCCCGTGATGTTGACAACTTCGTTTGCCTCAGTCGTGTCCACTCCTTCCACAGTATCCTCACCCCTATCCTGTCCCCCCTCCACCTCCTCCCCCCATCCGGGGTGTATGCCTCCCCCTCCCAAATCCCTCCTTTCCAAATCCTCCTCCCACGTCGCCCCCACCCCCTCTGCCCCAGGGGCCACCCTTCCTACTCCTACTCCTCCTCCCCTCCCCCCCCCCCCACCGCCTGAGAAGCGATCATCTTCTCAGGCATCCATCGGGGAAATGTTCCGGACCCCGGCTTCCGAGGTCCGGCATTCCAAAACGGACCCCGCGCGTGAGGACCTTCTTCGGTTCCAGCCCACCATCCCTGTGCCTTCTCGGACTTCCAAGAAGGGCTCCAAGAAGAAGTCTCTATCCCCCTCTCCCCCCCGGTGCGTTTCGTCTGACGCTCCGTTCATGAGTCGCTGCTCCCGGCCGTCCTCAGTTTCGCCGGGACGCTATGCTGCCAGGCGCTCAGCTGGCCTCTCATCGGCAAATGATGCTGCCCCTCCTACACAACCCGGGACAGCGGCCGCAGCTGGCGACGACTCGATGGAACAGAATCCGCCTCCCGCCGGTTGTAGCGTCGTTCCCTCGAAACCTGGCTCTCCGCGGCCGTCGAGGTGACCAGCTCTTCCCCCGTCTTGATCCCCCCTTTTTTCTGACTAGCGATGGCCTTGTTACATTGGAACATAAGATGTATTCGATCTAATCAGGAGGAATTACAACTGCTCCTCCGCCTGCACTGTCCGCTCGTCCTTGGTCTCTAGGAAACCAAGTTGCGCCCAACTGACCGTATTGCCTTTACCCACTGTACCTCGGAGCGGTATGACCTCACCCCTGTGGACGGTATTCCAGCTCATGGTGGGGTCATGTTACTCGTTCGGGACGATGTCTATTACCTTCCCATCCTATTGACCACCCCACTCAAAGCAATAGCTGTCCGTATTACTCTTCCTGCCTTTACTTTTTCAGTTTGTACAGTCTACACTCCATCGTCATTAGCAGTTAGTCGGGCTGACATGATGCACCTGATTGTTCAACTTCCTCCGCCGTTTTTATTGTTTGGCGACTTCAATGCCCATCATCCCCTTTGGGGCTCTCCTGCATCCTGTCAAAGAGGCTCCCTCTTGGCGGATGTCTTCTACCATCTCAATCTTGTCTGCCTCAACACTGGCGCCCCGACTTTCCTCTCGGACTCTACTCATACCTACTCCCACTTGGACCTTTCGATCTGTTCTACCACTCCTGCCCGTCGGTTCGAGTGGTATGTCCTTTCTGTCACCTATTCGAGCGACCACTTCCCCTGTGTCATTTGTCTCCTGTATCACACCCTATCCCCACGTCCTTCGAGCTGGAACATACTGAAAGATGACTGGGGACTTTACTCCTCCCTGGCGACCTTTCCGGACCACGATTTTCTCAGTTGTGACAGTCAGGTCGAATACCTCATGGCTGTTAGCGTCAATGCTGCCGAACGTTCCATTCCTCATACTACCTCTTCTTCACGTCGCGTTTCCGTCCCCTAGTGGAATGAGGCTTGTAGAGACGCTATCCGTGCACGACGGCATGCTTTACGTACCTTTCGCCGCCATCCTACGTGGGCGAATTGTATTGGATACAAAAGACCTCGAGCGCAATGCCGTAGAGTCATCAAAGACAGCAAAAAAGCTTGTTGGGCCTCTTTCACCAGCTCCTTTAATAGTTTTACTCCCTCTTCTGTCGTCTGGGGTGGCCTGCGCCAGCTGTCGGGCATTAAGGCCCACTCCTCGGTACCTGGCCTGACCTCAGGTAATGAGGTCCTTGTTGATCCTGTTGCTGTCTTCAACGCCTTCGGCCGCTTTTTCGCGGAGGTTTCAAGCTCCGCCCATTACCACCCTGCCTTCCTTCCCAGGAAAGAGGCAGAAGAGGCTCAGCGACCTTCCTTCCACTCGCTGAATCTGGAAACTTATAATCCCCCCTTTACTATGCGGGAACTCAAACGTGCGCTTGCACTGTCCCAGTCCTCTGCTCCGGGGCCAGGTGCCATTCACGTTCAGATGCTGGCACACCTTTCTCCGGCGGGCAAAAGCTTCTTTCTTCGTACCTACAATTGCGTCTGGACCGAAGGTCAGGTCCCCATGCATTGGCGTGACGCCGTCGTTGTTCCTATACCCAAACCCGGGAAGGATAGACACCTTCCTTCTAGTTACCGCCCCATTTCTCTTACAAGCTGTGTCTGTAATGTGATGGAACGCATGGTTAATGCTCGGTTAGTCTGGATTCTTGAATCTCGATGGCTACTTACCAATGTCCAATGCGGCTTTCGTCACCGCCGCTCCGCTGTTGACCACCTTGTGACCTGGTCGACATTCATCATGAACAACTTTTTGCGAAGGCGTCAAACGATAGCCGTGTTCTTCGATTTGGAGAAGGCTTATGATACCTGTTGGAGAGGAGGTATCCTCCGCACTATGCACAGGTGGGGCCTATGTGGTCGCCTGCTCCTTTTTATTGATTCCTTTTAAACAGCGTTGTCTAGACAGCCTATACTCATGGAGCGTGGCAAATGGCTTTCGGTTCTCTGAAGAGAAGACGGTTTATATCAACTTTTGGCGATTTAAAGCGTTCCTTCCGCCATCCTTACATCTTGGTCCCGTTGTTCTCCCATTCGTGGAAACAACTAAGTTTCTAGGGCTCATATTGGACAGGAAACTTTGTTGGTATCTGCACGTCTCTTATTTCGTGGCCCGTTGTACACGTTCCCTTAATGTCCTCAGAGTTCTTAGTGGTTCATCTTGGGGAGCGGATCGCACTGCCCTGCTTTGCTTGTATCGGTCCATAGTCCGATCGAAGCTGGATTATGGGAGCTTCGTCTACTCGTCCGCTCGGCCATCTCTCTTACGCCGTCTCAACTCCAACCACCATCGGGGGTTACGTCTTGTGACCGGAGCCTTCTACACTAGTCCCGTCGAGAGTCTTTATGCTGAAGCTGCCGAATTACCATTGACCTACCGGCGTGATGTACTGCTGTATCGGTATGCCTGCCGGCTGTTGTCAATGCCCGACCACCCCTCTTATCAGTCCTTCTTCGCCGATTCTCTCGACCGTCATTACAGGTTGTATGTGTCTGCCCTGCTGCCCCCTGGAGTCCACTTCCGTCGCCTGCTTCGACAATTGGATTTTGCCCTCCCTACCACCTTCAGAGAGGGTGAGAGCCCAACACCACCTTGGCTCCAGGCTCCGGTTCATATTTATCTCGACCTCAGCTCACTCCCGAAGGAAGGTACACCGGCTGCAGTGTATTGCTCACGGTTTGTTGAACTTCGTGGTCGACTTGCCAGTCACACCTTTATTTACACCGATGGCTCCAAAACTGACGATGGTGTCGGCTGTGCCTTTGTCGTCGGGGCCGTCACCTTTAAATACCGGCTCCTCGACCAATGTTCCAGCTTTACGGCCGAGCTTTTTGCTCTCCATCAGGCCGTTCAGTATGCTCGCCGCCACCGCCATTCACCGTATGTACTCTGCTCTGACTCACTCAGTGCTCTTCAGAGCCTTGGAGCTCCCTATCCGGTCCATCCCTTGGTGCAACGGATCCGGCAGTCCCTCCATTCTTTCGCTGATAATGGTTCTCCTGTCAGCTTTCTGTGGGTTCCCGGACATGTAAGAGTGCCTGGGAATGAGGCTGCTGATGCTGCAGCCAAGGCTGCAGTCCTCCTGCCTCGGCCCGCCTCCCATTGTGTCCCGTCATCTGACGTTCGTGGGGTTGTTTGTAAGCGGCTTGTGTCGTTGTGGTGGGATGCTTGGTCATCCCTTCAAGGAAACAAGCTCCGGGCAGTAAAACCGCTCCCAACTGCTTGGACAATCTCCTCCCGACCATCTCGGCGAGAAGAGGTCCTTCTGACCAGGTTGCGGATTGGGCATTGCCGGTTTAGCCACCGCTACCTGCTCACCGGTGACCCAGCCCCGCAGTGCCCTTGTGGTCAAGCAATTACAGTGCGCCATGTTTTATTGTCGTGTCCCCGCTTTAGTTAATCACGTGTTGTCCTGTCCCTGCCATCTACTTTACCGGATATTTTAGCTGATGACGCTCGAGCAGCTGCTCGTGTTCTGCGTTTTATAACTTTGACTGGCTTGTCCAAAGACATCTAACTCTTTTACTTATTTTATCTGCATCTTTGTAAGGACTTTCTGGTGTCCCCCCCCCCCTCCCCTTGAGTTTTACTAGGTTCTATGTGCTCTAACGATTGTGACTGGGCGCTAATGAACTCAGTAGTTGAGCGCCCTTAAACCCCAACAAAAAAAAAAAAACTTCGAGTCAAGCTAAACTACTTCTAACAGCAACAAACACGCCACCGCAGACTGTGTTTAGCCTATCCTTTCGGAACACCATTAAGCACACCCGTTATTCGGATAAAGATATACAAATCGTAACAATTTCATTCTTGCGCTATTGAAGTAATTACTAGACCGTATGTGCCACTTAATATAATGTAAGTTTAACAGACAATGGGTCGAACATATTTATACTGTGTTTGTAATTGAAGGAAGAGAGAATATTTTGTGAAAGCTTTCAAAAACGCGATGTAGTTAACCTAGTAATGTAACTACTTTTTAAAATTGAGTTTAAGAATTTGGAGCTGACAGCAAATCAGTGGCCATCATAAAAGACCATCATAAGACACACTAATAAATGCAAAATTAAATTTTTACGTGAAACCTCTAAGGCTTTTGAGATCAAAACTAGGGGAAGGCGGGGAGACGGACTGCCCCACTGCTATTCAATTGCGTGGTAGAGAAGATAACAGGCAATGGAGGAAAGACACAGAAGAAGGAGTTAGAAGAATCACAATTGGGGGGGAAAGGGGATAATGTGAGTTTTGATTCTCTGGCTTTTGCAGATGATCTTGCCATCTTTGCTGATTCTGTAGTAGATACAACAATGCAGATAGATCTCCTACAAGAGATAGCTTCAAGAGCAGGCCTGCATATATCTTTTGCAATAAGAGTACATTACAGATGTGAAAGAGGCACCGAAATACATGGAAACGGATTATGGCAGAATAGAAAAGACTACAAAATTTAAATATCTAAGTGAAATAATGTAACCAACTGCTTTAGAGAAAGAAGCTAACCCAGCAAGGGCAAGGAAAATGAAGGTGGCTTTTCAACTAACAAAAAACCCGTATAACAAGAAATCTATTTCCATAAATGCAAAACTTTGGCAGTACAATATCGTCATTAAACCAGAATGCCTGTATACATCAGAATGCCTTTCGTTAAATACAAACAATCAGGTGAGATAGAAAAGAAGGAAAGGAAAACAATCAGGAAAATCTTGGGACCAAAATAGGAGATTGGGAAATGGAAATTAAGAAGTTTATGACAAAATAGAGCGAATGTCGGACACAATGAGGAAGAGGAGAGTTACATTCTATGGACATCTAAAAAGACTGGATGAAAACAGGATTACAAAAATAATTTTTAACTACTTTGACAGAAACTCCAAAACATCAATGACGTGGACAAAAGAAATTAAAATAAACCTGAGGGAAATAGAAATATTGGGGGAAGAAATAGGAGGAAGAGAAAGGTTCAGAGCAAATGTAAAGGATTTCAAGGCCTTTCAGGAGAAAACAAAGAAAAAGAGAGCTGCAATATGGACACAAGATAGAAGAGAAAAACATAGGGAGAGAATGAAAAATTACTGGGAAGAAAGAAACGGGAAAAGAAAGAATACATAAGTTATTTCATGTGATCATTACTAGGACAAACGAAAAAAAGGAAAAATAAAGCTTATAATGGTGGCGCCAGTGGTCCTATGACACCAGCAGAGACTCAATATGTAGCAACAACAACCAGCAACAAAAACAGTCAACGTCCCGAGGAAAGCTAACTGCAATACTTCGGAAATGTTTGTTTTTTAGTATTTTACGACTTGATATGGTGAGCATAAATTACCACTTCGCATGGGAGCCAGACTTTGATTCTGACTCGCTTTCAAACAGACATCCGTACAAACAGTGCTTGGTGAACAGTAATTGACTCAACATTTGTCCCAGCCTTTGTCGAGATTGTTGGAAATTACGGTTGTGGAACACTGCGATTATTAGCTATTCCTGACATGGGCAGTCTGGGGCGATCTGCAGTGTACGGTAACTGAAGAAAACTTCATAAGATAAGCTCGCTAAAAAAGCATTTTATTGGATGATGGGCTGGCAGTTGGCGGCTGGTGCTAAACACGAACACTTCCAATCGACGTAACATACGAAGTACAGCCAAAACAGTATGACCACCTGTTTAACAGCGTGTTGTTCCACTTTTCAAACACAGTACAACAGAGTTTCTGCTTGACGGGTTTCCAGAAGTACGTGGCACCAGATGTCATCGCACAGCTCAAGCAGTTCCCGCAAATAGGGGGATGGTGGTTTCGGGCACGCAGCTGGCCCCCGATATCAATGTGAGTTCACTACAATGCCCCTAAAACCAGTGTAGCACGATTCTGACCTTGCAACACGGTCAGTTATCCTGCTGGAACACGTCATTGCCTTAGTGGGAGACTTCAACAATGAAGCGATACAGGTGGACCGCAATAATGTTCACTTAGTTCACTGCACTCATTATGCTGTCGATTAGTACCACAGATCCTATGGAAGCCCAACTCAGTGTACCACACCGGCCTGCATCCGTGGTGCGGTGCATGTTTCGTGCAGCCATTCGGCTGGATGACGGCGTCTTAGGACCCAACCATTGACCTAGTGTAACAAGAAATGCGATTCATTCGACAGACTATAAGTTCCTACCGAATCACGGTGAAAACACAGTAATGCTGTACCCACTGCAATCATAATTGACAATGTCGTTAGGTCAACACAGAAACACTCAGCGTTCGAGTGATGTGGAGCTCCTTGTTCAACAATGGCCTTTGAACAGTGTTCTCCGAAACACTTGCGCCAGCAGCAGCATTGTACTCTGTCGTCAGATCTGCTCCATATCGCTGCCTATCCTGGATTACCCAGTGAGGGATCCTCCAACCTTTACGTTTTGCTGTGAGACGTGGCCGTCCAATACCACACGGCCTACTCGCTATTTCACCATTCTTCAACCACCTTCAGTCCGTGCTCACGACAGTAGTATGCCAACAGGTGACCAGCTTCGCAGTTTCAGTGATTCTCGTTTCCGACCGCAGCTCCACAATTATGCGCCACTTGTCTTAATTGCTAATATCAGTGGATTTCCACATGTGCGGCCCGTATCTTCGCTGTAATGACTGACCATTCGTCTGTTTTCCGGTTACTTTCTTCCCTTACTTCGTCACGTGCTAGCAGCACCACCAGGAGGCGTTCAACCTACCGGTGGGCAGTGGTCATAATGTCTTGGCTCATCAGGGTAGTTACTCGTACGTTTATGGTTGTACATAATACTTTTATATTTGACACTTCGATGTGTACCCATGTATACGGTAGTGGAATGTACATATGCAGCGTGAAGCGATTTGTATCACTGATGGGTAACATGTCATAAAAATTCAAAAGCATAAGATCCGATGATGACGGCACAACTCTGTCGAAACCAGTATTCCAATAAAAGTTTTTTAGCTATCTTGGCTTGTGAAATTTTCTTCAGTTACTGCGATTGTAACGAGGTGACAAGTTATTTCTGAAAAATCATGTGTCCTAGTGACGTTTCTAGATACTGAAGAAGAAGAAGCAGAAGAAGGATTTATAGGAACATGACTGAACCACATTCGTTTTGGTGATGACACTGTACTTCAACAAGAATATAGAAAATCATGACGATTACGACTGTTCTAGAGAGTTAAACCGCAAGGTCATCACTGTCCTGGATGTAACAGAGCAGGTTTGAAAGTACAACTCCAGATTTTCTATAATACTACAAATAGTGATGTACAGACCACGCAGAAGGGAACATTACACCAATTAACGATGAATACGTCGAACCGATTGAGATTTTCTATGAAATGCAGTAGAAGGAAACTATTAGTTCGATAGTATAAGAGCCGGCCACGGCGGCCCAGCGGTTCTAGGCGCTTCAGTCCGGAACCGCGCGACTGCTACGGTCGCAGGTTCGAATCCTGCCTCGGGCATGGATGTGTGTGCTGTCCATAGATTAGGTTTAAGTAGTTCTAAGTTCTAGGGCACTGATGACCTCAGCTGTCCCATAGTGCTCAGAGCCATTTGAACCATTTTGATACTATAATAAATAAATATTCGGGAAAACTGATCTACGCACTTTTGATGAACTACGCGGCGTTCCTGGAAGTAATTCAAACGTGGCCGATATGAAAAGTTTGGAGTCAGTGTATCGGTTTTCATTCATGACACAGAAATGTGGAATTTTAGGAAGAGTACCCTTCCGAACGAGAGAAGTAGTAGGTAGGGAAAGAAGCACATGGCAATATCCAGACAGAAAAGGAGGAAGCGTGCCCTGTCTGGTCTAGGTCGATGCAAGCAAAGGTCACCGAAAGCCTTAATGAAACCTGTAGGCTAGTCACAGGATGCGAGAAGCCCACTCCACTGAAAAATCTCTACCAAGATTCAGGCTCCAGAAAGTCACAGGTATCCTAGGGTAGCTCATGAACATAAAGAGCAATTTAAAAAGAGATCTGATGAGCGCCACCCACTGAACGGTTGCCTTATGGATTAAAAAGAGTAAAATCAAGGTATCGGTTCCTCAGTTACACTTTGGATGAACTCCCTGTTGCCTACTCTGTTTCACAACATCTAACAAGTGATTTTTAAATAAACTACAGATATTGGAAAATGTTTAACTGTTTCAGAAATGGTTTAACCTCTGTGAAACCTAACGACAAGTGCCACTGCGGGGAAATAAAAAACACGGAACGTGTTCTAAAGGGCCTAAATAGTCCTGCACGTTGCTTCCTAGACGACACTGGTTAAGCAAACGTGAAGCTTTTGACTTAGCCCATTATTGGGCAGTAAAATTCGTATCTCCAGACACGAAAAAGTAAAGTATGTTCAGGAACTGCTCTCAATTCTTCGCTTACGTCAGACAGACAGCAAAGCGTCTATGAACCGCATTCGGATGACGGAAGTTTCACGTAATGCTTTTATACACCCGTAAATGTTAAGGCGTGTCTATAGTCTAACGTGCGCTCCCTTGTCTAAGTACCGAGGATACGTATTTATTTACGCCCCTTTCAAGCGACGTTACAAAAAGAGCAGAACGCGTATCTCGTCTCTGCGCCATTTTCGGCTGATATAGGAACTTTAAGCCGCGTCACGAGTGCTATTTACAGCGGAAACAGACGTACATCGTTCATCAGCTCACCCAATATAGCGAAAGCATTGACATTCTGTCAGCTGTCGATACAACAAAGCGACGATCGCTCTTCAGTCGTAAAGTACGACTCGCTTGTCAGCCCCTGTCGTTTGAGCGTTATGTTTTTGACGTGCAGTTATCCGTCGGAACTAGCCTTCAGCCCATCGATAAGCTGCTATTCGCCCTACTCTCTGTTCCATGGGAGCTAGTCAACGAGTTATGAAGGGCCGCCATTGTGATGGTTTCGACATCTGGAAATAGTCTAATGCAGGAGCTCAAATGTTATTACTTTGAGTTCATTTTCGGAGTATGGTGACTTACCTACGGTGCTATAACTGTCATTTTCCGCTCATGTAAACTGTAACTAGCGACAGTCGGAGATTTACGGAGAATCAAAGGCAGCGTTAGTAAACACTGGAAAATATGCCTTGTGACCCGCATTTATGTCAGCAGAAATTCACTGCTCACATCACTCATCGTACGTATTTACGAGAGGCGTTCAATAAGTAATGCAAGACATTTTCTCTGAAAGCAGGTTGGTTTTATTCAGAATTCCATTACATCACCTTGTTCCTCACTCTTTTGGTCACAAAACCCCATTTTTCAATACAATTCCGTCACCTTAGCGAGAAGAGCTGTATGCCCGAATGGAACCACTCTACTGGTCGACGTCGGAGGCAACGTCTTGCTACATCAATAACTTCCCTATTATCGATGAACGGACAGAAAAAAGGTTAGCGTCCCTTCTTATAGACGGCTTTGCCCCGGTTCGAATCCCGGACGGGTTGGAGATTTCCTTCGCTCGGTGACTGGCTGTTCGCGTTCTCCCGATCATTTTATGTGATCTTCATCAAAATGACTTGCACCAGGCGACCAAAAAACCCAAGGGGGGGTTTCCCGTGCAATAAAACCTGACCGTAATTTCATTTTCGCCATCCACAGACTAATTTCGGTCTCCTCGAAGGCGAGGAAGGTATGCACCACTACGCTTAGAACTCGTTGTCAACAATTTCAATATGAATAACATTAGAGTGAAGGCAATTATGCTACCTGAACAAACGTATCTGGATGAATAATAAATTACGAGTAACGCAACGCATTTATTTTCTCGTTCAGTTTCGGTTGAAAAAATTCCGGAATTTGTTGTGGACGTAGTGGAATATTCCCTCTTCAACTTCTGTAGTTTCATAAAGTTCCGTTTAGTGGCGCTGCTATACGTAGCCTTCAAAATGGCGTCCGTTACGAAGGTCCCGCGTTCCAAGCAGAGAGGCCATTGAGTTTCTTTTGGCGGTAAAACAGCGAAATTCAGGTATTCATAGGCGGTTGCAGAGTGTCTAGGAGACCTGGCAGTGAACAAAAGCACAGTGAGTAGTTGGGCGAGGCGTCTGTCATAATCGCACGAAGGTCGCGCGAAGCTGTTCGAGCTTCCGCGTGCCGGCCGGCCGCACACAGCTGCGCCGACCCTTGCAGTGGCGGAACTACAGACGGGTAGTTCGCGAACGAACGAGTGCAAAGGAAATGTTCACCAAGATGAACAAAGGACCGAGGAACGAATTCCAAGGAACGATTGGTTCATAGTTCACTTCGGTCGCGGCGGTCACTTCGGCAGTTCTCGTTCCAGCCTCGGTCGCGTGCTCTTCTCAGTCTCGGTCTTACTCGGCTGCACTCGTTCTTCACATGACCACCTGTCGCAGTTACACTGCCGGCTGCTCCTAGTTAGTTCTGTATCCAGTTGTTCGTTTCGTTCACTGCGCTCGCCCATTTTACATGTTTTCCAACCTGTTCTTGGACTTAGGTCTGGCTATTCAGCGTCCACAACCGGAAATCAGAAAGTATTTTACAGTTACGTAAATTATATAAAAATTGCGTTGTATGTAATAGGTACGTCTTTTCAGGTAACAAAAAGGCATATCAGCTCACTTCATTATATCGATGAACAGCAGAAGACATAACAAGGCAAGTTTTTTGTTATTCATATATTTTTTGGTTTCATTGACTTGATTTAGCAAGTAACTTTCTATAATTTGCTTAATTTTTAGTGCAAGAAAATTCATATAAAACGATTTTGGTGTATCTTTCTTATACAAAACACTACATTTAGAAAGGCTCTAATTATTTTTAAGTTTGGTTGTTTCCAATTTGCTTTGGTTGGTTGGTTTGGGGAAGGAGACCAGACAGCGTGGTCATCGGTCTCATCGGATTGGGGAAGGATGGGGAAGGAAGTCGGCCGTACCCTTTCAAAGGAACCATCCTGGCATTTGCCTGGAGCGATTTAGGGAAATCACGGAAAACCTAAATCAGGATGGCCGGACGTGGGATTGAACCGTCGTCCTCCCGAATGCGAGTCCAGTGTGCTAACCACTGCGCCACCTCGCTCGGTAAGAAGACTTGAACAATAGTGGATAACATTTTCATTCCCATACATTCAGAGTATACAATTTGTTATCAAAAGGCAAGTGACCCCTCTTGGTGCCCTCCATCCTTCAGTCACCTACACTACTAGTTTTCAGTTTTTCATAAGAACCATATACCAAGCACAAATGAACGGTGAACGAGTAAAAATGAACGGTTCCCAAAAAAGAACGATCAGCAGTGAACTAGTTCCCAAGGATGAACGAGTTTGCCCATCTCTTGGCGACAGATCAATGTGGTCGACCCATCACAACCAGATAACTCGCTGCTCAACTGGGTGTCTCTGTTAGCAGTGCTGGCACACTCGTCAAGCATCTGGAGTACTCAAAGGTGCGTTCCTGCTGTGTTCCTCGCCGCCTGACGAGACACGATAAAGAGCAGATATTGCATGTCACGTTCCAAATTCTATCGCTGAAGATTTTACATAGCATTCTTTAGTACGAGTGTGGTTACCCTGAGCTACCGATCCGACTAAACCACGAGCTTCAAACTATAGATGGTAACAACATACAGACGGTTTGAATTCGGTCTTCCATTATGTAGTTTGCCATATGAAACAGTTGACCTTCAATGACCTTATTGTACCCCTCTCCTCTGAGCGCTCTCAGCTCCCCTTGAACCTAAAAAAGAGCTGACCTCACAATGGAAAGCGAGGTGGGGAAATCAGTTCCCTCTCTACCAATCCCTCGATAAAGAAAATTTGATTTAAAGTAGGAAAATGTTCTTGTTGAAACTACATCAATAGCCACATTGCTAATGTAACATCTTGTAGCGACACGGCAACTCTTCATGTTCCAGAGATTTAGCGACCGCACACCGTTTCATAGCAGTTAAAAATTAAGGGTGGGGGTGAGGGGTGGGGGGTGGCGGGGGGGGAGACGTTCATGAAAATTCACACACTGTTTAAAAGATGTACCAGTTCCATAATTTATAAGATACAGCAATGAAATTTTGTACAATGTTTTACATGCAATTAACACATTTACTGTTGAAGTTCCTTGGATTAAGTTAATTTAGCTTTTTTATGGAATGTAAAAATTTTATTTTCAAGAAGTAGTATATGTACATTTTCCTCAGAAAATTTTCTGTTTAATCTCTTTGTGTATAGTAAACTTCTCTCATGAGGTTCTTTTCTAATATATCGACAGGAGAATTTTAATAATTTTTAATTATAGCACTCAAACTATAATACAAAATTCATGCAAAGTTCCAAACACTTTGTCCCATATGTCAGCTTACACTCAGAATTTCAAAATTTACTTTTGAGACTAAATGTAGTGGGTCTACAGAAATAGGTGTATAATATTTCATGATTCCATCCTTCGTACATTCTGAGTAAAATACATGAACTTTAAAAAATCTAACGTTCAGGAAATTCAACTTTTTGCTTATGTTACCTCTTCAGAAGGCACCAGATTTGTGTCCAGGGCCCTCGTTCGCTCCAAGCGTACTCTTCTGAATTCTTATTTTCTGCCTTCTTTCCTTTACCATGTCTTCAACTACCTTTTAGGTGCAGGGAGGCGCTGTAAATCTATTTTTCTCAAAACATCT
This sequence comes from Schistocerca serialis cubense, assembly GCF_023864345.2. NCBI lineage: Eukaryota > Metazoa > Arthropoda > Insecta > Orthoptera > Acrididae > Schistocerca > Schistocerca serialis. Next base: position 169,514,907 of record NC_064642.1, read on the forward strand.
TTTGTGAAATTTTCTATCTTACATCCCATATTGTCGGATACTTCCAGCCACCCTGCGTTCCTATCATTAAATACAAAGCAGTGGAATTATTGAGCGTTGAAAGAATCAAACATTTGCATTAATCTCTGTCAGTGACACAAGGCAAAACAAGAACTGTCTCCTCATATGCAAAGCAGCTCATTTGTTATTGTTTCTAAGATACGGAACAGTCACAGAAGATGTATAAAACCAAAGAGTGTATATCACAGGCCTCTAGATGTACCCTATACAAGTTTGCTTGAAAGTAATCCACGAAATCGTTCACCTGGGTAGTATCGCAGTTTTGTTTCAAACGGTGGGAGCGGTAGGAACGCAGCGTCACACGTTTACCTATTTTTCAGGCACTTCAGAGGCGAGTTTATCACTGATACACGGAGAAGTTACTGCTCATAAGTTCTACTAATAAATAAAAAATAAACTGAAAACTGACGTTTTCGGTCAATTTCACTTGCGTTCATCCTTAAAGAAATAATCTTCTTTATGAATACATTCAGCTAAATCTCTCTTATTCAAAGATCCCCCCTGCGGGTCCGGGGGTTAGAATAGGCCCGAGGGCTTCCTGCCTGTCATAAGAGGCGACTAAAAGGAGTCCATCCCCCTCAAGGGGGTAGTTAGCGGCTGCATCCGGAGACGGACGGTCCCACGACCTATATTTGTGGTCTTTTTGGTGTTTTACTTCTCGTTTCTTCCTTCTTTGGTTGGTTCCTTTCTTTGTTCTTCTCCATCTCACTGTCTTCCTTACTCTTTCCCTTGCCTTCTTCTCCTCGCCTTCTTCTCCTCGCCTTCTTCTCCTCGCCTTCTTCTCCTCGCCTTCTTCTCCTCGCCTTCTTCTCCTCGCCTTCTTCTCCTCGCCTTCTTCTCCTCGCCTTCTTCTCCTCGCCTTCTTCTCCTCGCCTTCTTCTCCTCGCCTTCTTCTCCTCGCCTTCTCTGGTCTCTGCTTAGGCGTTTGAGTCAGTCTGTCCACTCTCTCTTCCTTTTCCTCTTCTTCCTTCCTCCCTGTGCGTGCCTGAAGGCCGACCCACGTGTTCGCACGCGTAGCCGGTGACGGGGTAACGCGTAATTCCCCGCCCTGGGTAGACAAGTAAGGCACGCACGTACCCCCTGGTAAAGGCCAGGCCCAGGGAGAGGTGAATGCCTGAGCTGATACCTTCTGACCACGTCGATTGGTCCCTCCGTCTGTTTCTTGGGAGGTGTGAACTGAGGTGTAAACATTCACCTAAGGCGGGAGTGCCCTCTGAGAGGGTCCCCATAAGGAAGGAGCGCGCCATCGGAGACGCTGGCAATCATGGGGGATTCCTCCGCAATGGATTTCTCTTCTTCTCTCTCGACTTCTGCCCACATACGGAAACATGACCAGCCCCCAGTGACAAAAGTACTACCGCCTACCCACAGTTCCTCGTCATTTCTCGATCTGAGGACGGAAAGGATTTTTTCCTCTGTCAACCCTTTCGTTATCCAGAAGGGCGTAGATGCCATAGCCGGTACTGTTAAGTCTTGTACGAGGTTGCGTAATGGTACCTTGTTACTCGAAACTGAGAGCGCCTTTCAGGCACAGAAACTGCTTCGAGCCACACTCCTGTACACGTTCCCTGTCCGGGTGGAGGCTCACCGAACTTTGAATTCGTATCATGGTGTGGTCTATACTAGATCCCTTGACGGATTGACTGACGAGGAGATTCAGTCTTTCCTCGCTGAGCAGGGCGTGACGGCTGTCCATAGGGTCATGAAAAAGGTCAACAATGACCTTGTACCAACCCAGACAGTTTTCGTGACCTTTGATAGTGTTAAGCTGCCATCGCGCATCAAAGCGGGCTACGAGGTTATTTCTGTTCGCCCCTATGTCCCGACACCTACGCGCGGCTACCAGTGTCAGCGTTTCAATCACACTCGACAGTCTTGTTCCAATGCGGCTAAATGTGTCACTTGTGGCAGGGATGCCCATGAGGGTGACTGTCCACCACCAACTCCTCGTTGTGTGAACTGTCAGGGTGACCATGCAGCATCCTCCCGCGACTGTCCCGTCTATAAGGAAGGACGCTGTATCCAAGAAATTCGGGTCACAGAGAAAGTGTCCACCTCGGCTGCTCGCAAGCTATTGGCTAGTAGGAAGCCCACGCTGCTCCCAGCGGGGAAATACAGTACTGTCCTCGCCTCTCCTCGGACTACCAGGGAGGTGGCAACCCAGACATGCGATCTGACCTTCAGTACCACGGTCGTCCGTTCGGCCAGTGCTAAGATCGCGCGGTCGACGTCTCCTCTTCCTCCCATCACCCCACAGACACCAGCCCCTTCATCAGCTTCTGCTAAGACGAAGACCCGGAAGTCGCACGGGCCTTCAAGAAGGAACCGTCCCGTGCAGACTTCCTACGTACCTCGACCTCCCAGCCATCGACCGGTACTTCCACCAAACGACCTTCCAAGAAGGCTCATAGGAAGCACAGTTCTCCTTCTCCGCCACAGCGCATTTCTTATCCTGCACCACCCAGCGGTTGCCGCCCCAGGTCGTCATCCGTTTCGCCTGGCCGCACCGCTGGTAGCCGAACATCTGGCCGTTCACCGGCGGAGGAAGCTCCCCCTCCCGGCCATCTTACCAAGATGGCCGATGAACCCATAGAACCAATGGACGATGACTGTCCGCCTACTGATAGCGGCGGCAGTGCTCGCTCGAAGCCAGGCCCTCAGCGGCCTTCGAGGTGACCCCTTCTTTCATCTTCCCTTTCTTCTTACGATGGCACTTATTCACTGGAATATTCGCAGCATTCGCTCCAACAGAGAGGACTTGAAGTTGCTGCTCCGCTTGCACTGTCCGCTCGTCGTAGCCCTCCAGGAAACGAAGCTACGCCCATGCGATCAAATTGCCTTGGCACACTACACCTCTGTGCGTTTTGACCTACCCTCTGTGGTAGGTATCCCGGCTCATGGAGGGGTTATGTTGCTGGTCCGGGATGATATTTACTACGATCCCATCACGTTGCACACCGGCCTGCAGGCAGTTGCCATCCGAATTACTCTCCCCACTTCTACATTTTCCATTTGTACCGTTTACACACGCAAATTACTGCTCAGCTACCTGCACCATTTTTGTTAACTGGAAACTTCAATGCCCACCATCCCCTTTGGGGCTCTCCAGCATCCTGACCGAGGGGCTCCCTGTTAGCAGACCTTTTCAACCAGCTCAATCTTGTCTGCCTCAATACTGGTGACCCTACTTTTCTTTCGGACACATCTCACACCTATTCCCATTTAGACCTCTCTATATGTACTACCCAACTTGCACGCCGGTTTGAGTGGTACGCACTTTCTGATACATATTCGAGCGACCACTTCCCGTGTGTTATCCATCTCCTGCAGCATACCCCCTCTCTGTGCTCATCTAGTTGGACCATCTCCAAAGCAGACTGGGGGCTCTGCTCTTCCAGGGCGACCTTTCAGGATCAAACCTTCACAAGCTGCGATCGTCAGGTCGCACACCTCACGGATGTCATTCTCACTGCTGCTGAATATTCCATCCCTCACCCTACTTCTTCTCCACGTCGCGTACCGGTCCCCTGGTGGACCGCAGCATGTAGAGACGCTTTACGTGCTCGTCGACGTGCTTTACGCACCTTTAAACGCCACCCTACAGTGGCGAATTGTATCAATTATAAACGATTACGTGCACAGTGTCGTCGTATTATTAAAGAAAGCAAGAAAGCCAGCTGGGCTGCTTTCACAAGCACCTTCAACAGTTTTACTCCTTCTTCTGTTGTCTGGCACTAAGGTCCACTCACCAGTTTCTGGCTTGACGGTCGCGAATGACGTCCTTGTGGCCCCTGAGGATTTCTCCAATGCTTTCGGCCGCTTTTTCGCAGAGATTTCGAGCTCCGCTCATTACCACCCTGCCTTCCTCCCCCGCAAACAGGCAGAGGAGGCTAGGCCACCTAACTTCCGCTCCTCGAATCGTGAAAGTTATAATGCCCCATTCACCATGCGGGAACTCGAAAACGCACTTGGCCGGTCACGGTCCTCCGCTCCAGGGCCTGATTCTATTCATATTCAGATGAAGAAGAACCTTTCTCCTGCGGGTAAAGGTTTTCTTCTTCGTACTTACAATCGCATCTGGATTGAGGGACATGTTCCCGCATGCTGGCGCGAGTCTATTGTTGTCCCGATCCCTAAGCTGGGGAAGGACAAGCACTTGCCTTCCAGTTATCGACCCATCTCGCTTACCAGCTGTGTCTGTAAAGTGATGGAGCGAATGGTTAACTCTCGTTTGGTTTGGCTGCTTGAGTCTCGACGCCTACTTACCAATGTACAATGTGGATTTCGTAGGCGCCGCTCTGCTGTTGACCATCTGGTTACATTGTCGACCTTCATTATGAATAACTTCTTGTGGAAGCGCCTGACCGCGGCTGTGTTCTTTGATTTGGAGAAGGTTTACGACACCTGTTGGAGGGCGGGCATTCTCCGCACCATGCATACATGGGGCCCTCGCGGTCGCCTCCCTCTTTTTATTCGTTCCTTTTTAATGGATCGACAGTTCAGGGTACGTGTGGGTTCCGTCCTGTCAGACACCTTTCGCCAGGAGAATGGGGTGCCACAGGGCTCAGTTTTGAGCGTCGCTCTCTTCGCCATAGCGATCAATCCAATAATGGATTGCCTCCCAGCTGATGTATGAGGCTCCCTTTTCGTGGACGATTTTACCATCTACTGCAGCGCGCAGCGTACATGTTTCCTGGAGCGCTGTCTTCAGCGCTCTCTTCACCGTCTTTACTCCTGGAGTGTCACCAATGGCTTCTGTTTTTCTGCCGAGAAGACGGTCTGTATTAACTTCTGGCGCTACAAAGAGTTTCTCCCACCATCCTCACGACTCTGTCCCGTTGCTCTCCCATTCGTGGAGACAACAAAATTTTTAGGTCTTACATTTGACAGGAAACTTAGCTGGTCTCCACATGTCATATTTGGCTGCCCGTTGTACCCATTCTCTAAATGTCCTCCGTGTTCTCAGTGGTACGTCGTGGGGAGCGGATCGCACCGTCCTACTTCACCTATATCGGTCGATCGTCCGCCCCAAGCTGGATTATGGGAGCTTTGTATACTCCTCTGCACGGCCATCCATCTTACGCCGCCTCAACTCCATACAACATCGGGGTTTACGACTTGAGATCGGAGCGTTTTATACTAGTCCCGTTGAGAGTCTTCATGCTGACGCTGGTGAATTGCCACTCACCTACCGGCGCGATATACTGCTTTGTCGGTATGCCTGTCGGCTACTGGCAATGCCCGACCACCCGTCTTATCGTTCCTTTTTTGACGACTCTCTCGACCGTCAATACGGGTTGTATGTCTCTGCCCTGCTACCCCCTGGAGTTCGCTTTAGTCACCACTTTCAACACCTTAATTTTTCACTCCCTGCAACCTTTCGAGTGGGCGAGAGCCACACGCCACCTTGGCTCCAGGCTCAGGTTCGCGTTCACCTTGACCTCAGCTCGCTCCCGAAGGAGGTTACCCCCGGTTCGGTCTACCACTCCCGTTTTGTCGAACTTCGTTCGAAGTTCATTAATATGACCTTCATTTATACAGATGGCTCTAAGACCAATGACGGGGTCGGGTGTTCTTTTATTGTCGGGGCACAAAGTTTCAAATACCGGCTCCATGGCCATTGTTCGGTCTTCACAGTTGAGCTCTTTGCCCTCTACCAGGCTGTTCTTTACATCTGCCGCCACCGACATTCTGCTTATGTCATCTGCTCCGATTCCCTGAGCACCATCCAGAGCTTCAGTCATCCGTAGCCGGTTCACCCTTTCGTGCACCGGATCCAACGCTCTCTTCAGCAGCTGGTGGACGTCGGTTCTCCGGTTAGCTTTATGTGGGTTCCTGGCCATGTCGGTATCCCTGGGAACGAAGCTGCAGATGCCGCGGCCAAGGCTGCGGTCCTCCAGCCTCGGACAGCTTCTTGTTGTGTCCCTTCGTCAGATTGTAGCAGGGTCATTTGTCGGCGCATTTTATCGCTGTGGCATGCTGAATGGGCTGCACTTACAGACAACAAGCTTCGGGCCTTGAAACCTCTTCCCGCGGCTTGGAGGTCCTCCTCACGCCCTTCTCGGCGGGAGGAGGTAGTTTTGGCCCGGTTACGAATTGGACACTGCCGGTTCAGCCATCGCCATCTGCTGACGGCTGCGCCGGCGCCGTTCTGCCCATGTAGGCAATTGCTGACGGTCCGCCACATTTTAACGTCCTGTCCGGATTTTAACACACTGCGTCTTGATCTTGGCCTGCCATGTACTCTAGATGCCGTTTGAGCGGATGACCCACGAGCAGCTGCTCGCGTTCTTCATTTTATCAACTTGACAACCCTCTCTAAGGACATTTGATTATGCTCTTTTTTTAATCCTATGCCTGTCAGTCTCTTTTATCGTGTTTTCCGTTTCGTTGCTGTTTTAAACTCGTGACTCGCGGTGCATTCCTAACGTAGTCTGGGCGCTAATGACCGTTGAAGTTGTGCACCCTAAAACCACAAAAAAAAAAAAAAAAAAAATTATTCAAAGGTAAATGTGATAATTATAGCGAAATCATGTAAGGAATTTCTTTCATTCGTAAAGATCTTTCTCATTACTGGAAACTGAAGGATGTGTTTTTAAGCAGTCATTACACTGCATTACACATTGTAAAGCGCGGTTCACCTTGTTAGGGCTAGGAGGGTTTTATATCGAATTGGCGACACTCCATGTAGAGTCAAAATTCATTTAACAAAAAAAAAAAAAAAATTCCACAGGCTATGGCTAAGCCAGGCCTCAGAAGTGTTCTTTCTTCCAGGACTGCTAGTCTCGCAAGGTATTCGGGAGAATTTCTGTGAAGTTTGAAATACAAGAGATGAGTATCTGACGGAAGAAAAGCTGTAATTGAGCATTGTGAGTCGTGCTTGGGTACCTCTGTTGGTAGAGCATTCGCTACGATAAGAAAGGTCCCAGATGCGAGTCGCCGTCCGGCATACAGTTTAATCTGTCAGGTAGTTTGACAACACTTTCTATGAAACTAATGTCGGTGGCCGTCATTGTCCCAAATGTACGAGGGGGAAATCGACGTTTACTATATTGGCTTCCGAGATATCGTTTTGATAATCTATAAAAAAGGTTGATGAATAAGAGGGAAACCATGGTGAACGTGCAGACGACCAGAACTGGTGACGTGGCGCTGCCGCTTGTTCATTTACTGCATGCGATTTCTGTTTCATTTTCCCGCGCAAATTTTTTGAGCTATAAAGGCTTATTATAGATTCACTAATTAGATTGCCGACAATACTTGAGGCAATATGTTTCATTTATTTTGTTGGATATTTTTTTATATTACTTTGGGTATTCATTTTTATGTTTGAATAGATTCGGTTTCAATTATTTAAATGATAGAGTATCCTTTCTTACAAGAAAAATGACTTGTTTTATGGAATTTATGTGAAATATTAGCAGAATATTTGAAAAGGCCCAATTTACTGCGTTTCCTCTGTACTGTTTTCACTAATATTAAATTATGAACATTTTCAAATATAATTGCCACACATTACATGACGGCGGGCGGTACGATTATAAATTCAGTATTTCCAAAAGGTAGACTAATTATCTATTCGCTACTAAAACTAATTTGCGGAATATCGTGATACAATATATTTGACCACAAAGAAAATGTGTATATAACTCAAACAAATGTTAGTAACCTTGTGACCTTTAAGCATCAAAGATCAGTCAGGAATAGCAATCGGATGCTTTCATAGATCGCCTGGGTCAGGAGCTATAGTAGCAGAGATCTACAGAGAGAACTTGCAGGAACTTGTTAATAAATTATGTGCACAGGCAGTTATTGAGAGGGGTAGCGCAATGGTTAGCATTCGGGAGGACGATGGTTCAAACCCGCATCCGGCAATTCTCATTTAGGTTTTCCGTGATTTCTCTAAATCGTTTAAGGCAAATGCCGTGATGGTTCCTTCTAAAAGGCGCGGCCGTTTTCCATCTTCATCCTTCCGCAATCAGAGCTAGTGCTCCGTCTCCAGTGACCACGGGACGTTAAACTCTAAACTCCTCCTTCGCCTCCATTCAGTTGTAACAGGGGACGACTTCACTTTGCTACGTGTACATTGGGAGAGTCAAGCTATCGAAACTGGTGCCAGGTAAGAAGATTCGTGTGACATTATTCTGAATATCTTGTATGAAAATTACTTCGAGCAGATAATTAGCGAATCAACTTGAACAGGAAACGCTTTAGACCACCTTGCTCCAAACAGACCTAAAAGGAGATGTATAAGAAAAATGTTCAATGACATTGAAGGAAAATTTTTTCAACCGATCTGAGTAAAGGGCCTAAGAGGTTTTGGTATTAAGTAAAAACAGTAAGCGGATCGACGTCAGCTATTCAGTCACTCAGTGAACATTTAGGCACCGAAACGCGAAATAACGGACAGGAGGCTGAAATGCAGAATTCGGTCTCCCGAAACTGTTTCACCACGGAAAATCGTAATACGGCCCCTCCTTTCAGTCATCGTACGAACTGTGAAATGGCAGCTATTGAGATAATCGACCGCGGAACAGAATAGCACTTAAGATTGTTTATTAGTGGAAAGTCATAAGGGCCAGATGAGATACCTGCATGATTCTACAAACATTATGAGAAAGAACTGCTCCTCCTATAGCAGCACTTTATCGTAGTTCGCTGGAGTACCGATGGATAATTAGCGACTGGAAAAAAAGCGAAGTCATTTTAGTTTTCAAGAAGGGTCCTAGGACAAATGCGCATGATTACAGTCCTATGATGATGGTGCCAGTCTATTGTAGAATTATAGAGCATGTTTTACGCTCAAGAATTAGGACGTTTTTGGAGAACGAAAACCTCCTCTATAAAAATCAACACGGAATCCGTAAACAGAATGTTGCGAAACTCATCTCGCGCTGTTCCTCCATGTGATACATAGCTCTGTAGACGACGGCGCTCAGGTTGATGCCATATTCCTTGACTTCAGGAATGCATCTGGTACCGTCCTACACTGTCGTTTAATGAAAAATTACGAGCATATCGACTATCTGTTACTGAATTCATGACTTTCTTGCAGACAGAACTCAACACGTAATTCTTAACGGAGCAAAATCTACAGATTTAAATGCAATGTCCGGAGTACCCCAAGGAAATACGGTTGTCTACAAGTAAGTAGCAACACCCGAAGACAGTACCGATTTGCAGAAAGACCTGCAAAGGACTGATGAATGGTGCAGTGTCTGGCTGTTGACTCTGAACGTAAATATATGAAACTGCGCATAAATAGGAGAAGAAATCCACTAATGCGCAGCTACACTATTCATGACACATTGCTGGGAACAGGATCTACGCTAATATATCTAGTAGTAACTATCCAGGGCGAGCTGAAGCGGAATGACTACATAAAACAAACAGTAGGAAAAGCAGAAGCCAGACAGATTCATAGGGAGAATCTTAATCGAACTCAACCACGAAAGAAGTGGCTTAAATGTCGCTTGTTCCACCAATTATTGAATACTGTTTATCAGTATGGAGCCCTTACCAGGTAGGACTGAAAGAGATAGAGAAGATCCGACGAGGAGCAACGCGTTTTGTCACGGTATCGTTTAGAGAGATGATCAATAAATGTGCTAACATTTACGTACTGTGCCAACGAGAAGGGGGTACCACGTGGATCGGAACAGAATAATAAGAGTTACTGAAATAATTATAGCTAAAAGAAATACGGTCGCCAGCGCAATTGGGCAAAATTTCTATTCGGTATGTGAATTAATGAGCTGAACAGTCAATGTCAAGAATTACTAGATCACGCGCGGAAACAGAGGGCTGCACGCACGTTAGCAAAAGTAATTGAAACATTTACGTAATAAAGCGAGAAAGAAAATAGTTTTCACTCGAATTATTATTAACTAATAGTTGAAATTTTGAAAACATACAAGATAACACTTAGATTAATGGTTACTTACTGTTGTGACAATGCCGCTACCTCACAATAACGTCTACTATTTTCATATGAATTTTGGAAAATGGCAAAAAATAATTAAAAGAAACTCTATTGACTTCTGAAAGGGGAAATAGAAATTGATAGTTACTGTATCAAAAGGTAATTACTATACTTTAGCCCGACTGCAAGTCAATATGTGAACCAGAACTTTACTAACAACAAATTACAATAATCACAGATATTTGCACTCACTCATTAATTCCAGTTAGTGCTTTTGCTCATAGTGCCAGGAATCATTTACATTTGATTAGTTGATTCACTATTTGCAACAATTAGATCGCCTTAGATTAAAGTTCAAATTTAAATTTAGTGAGACTGAAATTATTGAATGCTTTAAGTTCAAATTTTTAATCTAACTCAATCATGTAGTTCATATGCAAAATTAACTGGCACTGCAATTTTCATTTTTCATAAACGGTACTCAGATTATTGCAACAATATGACAGGACAGGAACCTGCTTGGTGAATGATTTTAGGAGAATCACGGGTAAACAGTTCTGATTAAACTATGGTAATTATTCAGTCACAAAACACCACAAAGCTGAGTAACGCCGTTACAAAACAAGTTGACAATAAGCTGTGATGCAGCAATCTTACTTCAGTCCATTCTCGCCGTAACTAAGTTGCTGACGACGATACTGCTGCTGGCTCCTTTCCATGATAATCAGCGAGCACGGGAGTTATTGGTAATGATACTGGCGTGGCGGGTTCTTGATGTTGCTGCAGCCAATATTTCCACCGCCTATGCTCATCACTTGCCACGTGCCGCTAAACAATCACTCCTCCAGTACAGTGCACGCCATCCATGCGTCAGCACTTCGCCATGTCTCACACCAGAGTTCTCTCTCTGTGTAGCGCGCACTCTGACGTAACATCCTCCCGCGTCCAGACGCCGCTACTCCAACGAAACTTATTCGTTGACAAAAACCTAACGTTTCCCTAACATTCCCTCAGCGATTACTCAGCAATATTTACATAATATACATAACTGATTATATAGCAAAATAAACAAATTAATTGATACATCGTGTACATATAAATTTACATAAAGATAAAAGCAGTGTATATATATACAATAGTAAACGGTCAAAGAGCACATCGGCGTGAAAGTGTTACATGGTTTGTCCCACAAACATCACGCGAAGTGACCACAATGAAAAGTTGGAGAAGTAAGAGCTAATACAGAGGCTCACCGACAATCATTCGTCCCACGTAAGATTCGTGAATGGAACAGGGGAAGTGAAATCAGTTAGTGGTACTGGAAGTAACCTCCATCACACACCGTCATGTGGCTTGCGGTTTGTTGATGTAGATGTAGGTTAAAATTACAAAATTGTTTAAAATTATGGAATTACTTAGAAATACGTATTTATGTTGCGAAATCAAGTGAAATCAGAAGGATACTTTCAATAAGAAACTTTTTATTGGAAAAGCAAAACTGCAAGTAACATCACTTATCTGCGTAGTTTGGTTCAACCTTTTGACTCCTGGTCGAGCTCTTGACAAGATTCTTAATTCTATTTTGTAAGAAACTTCGTTGCTTCGCAAAAATTCACTCTTTTACTACCTCTGCAGCCTCCTCCTATAACGAGAACTTGGACTTACTCATTTTCTGCTTCATTTGAGTAGTGAAAATTACTTGGCGTTACGTGCGGACAGTACGGTAAGGGCTCTAACTTCTAAATATAGGTTTTAGGTGCATCGGATTTTTTTTCCCAGCTTTATGACGACGACATCTGAAGTAAATTATCACATTTTGAAAGCCTTCCTTCCCACTTCATTTTGATTTTGGATACCTGATCTTGCAGTAGCTACCACGGTTCACACATACAGGAAGACAATGAGTAAGCAGTAAACCTTTCATATTTCAAAACATTGTCTTAAACACCTTTCCTTCAAAAGCTTGGCTTGCAACTTTTTCCTGTAACAGAAGACTGATGTCTTCCAATGTGTATCCTCATACAGCGCAGGTCGATAGTCTGCGACATATGCTGCCATATAGTCTTTGCCAAAAAGAGGTTCTGGGGCATGGAGATATAATATGGGGATTTGTCAAGACCTCACAAACTTGCAGCTGACGTTGAAAGTGTTTAAGAATCACATTCAAGCGATAGTTTCTTTCATGTATATGAATTGTGTTGCGATGGTTGCTTGTACTGTTGTAGTTTTGTTTCCGTCTTCTGACTTCTGATTTCCGATCAATTCAACTTTGAAAATTCACTGGGTAAAGGCTTGAGAAGGAAAGATCGGAAATAGAGTAACACAACATCTGATATACTTTTATTCTTTGTTATTGTAAACGTATAAAAAGAAAGTTACTTTAACGATGCGATGTGTTGTATTACTGGATCAAACACGGCTGAAGACGATAAAACGTCTGAAAATGCCAATTTGACGCTGCGGTACTCACGAAAGCACTGTAACATTTTGTATTCAAAACTGCTGCGTGCACACAACAGAAATTAAGAACGGGAAGCACTCGTAAACAGCAGTTTGCTAGTCGTTTGGGGCATCTAACATGGCAGTGCAGGCTTCAAAGTAACTTTCGTGCAGTGTACATCTGTAGCCCCATCTCCGCTTATTATACCACCGTGTTCAAGGGAGCATTCACGCGGTCCTAGCTTCTTACGTCATTCAGTAATTAAAACGGGCCAGCCTGCCAGAATGAACTCATTTCGTATCATACTACATGACCACGCCACTTATTGGATCTCACTTCCGCTACTTTTTGCATTGTGAAACGTTTCATCACGGACCATCTTAATTCTTCTCTTGGTATTTACCTGTTGTGGTCTGGTTTTGTGACCTGTCAAGTGATAATTTTATATTCATTCTTTACACTGTAATAAAAATTGTTGGCTGCGATTTAGCAACTATAATATTGGCAATGAGGGCTCAGCATGTGTGTTACAACAAACTAAGTTTCGTGATCATAGAGCCAGAATTCATGAAATTGAGGCAGCAACAGCAGTAACATCAAACGCAACAGCAGGCACAATAAGAACAACAACAAAACCAACGATTGTAACGACAAATACAACAGCATTTAAAAGAATAACAACTAATAATGAAACAACAACAATGGCAGCAACGGAACAGCAGCGCATCAAGCTAGAACAGCATCCATCACCACCATTCTGTTTCATCAAGAAGATGAAGAATGTGGTACTATAGACATCTGTATCACCACACCTAAGCGATTAGTTGCAAACAACGTGCTATCTGCTGACTTCCAGGTAACGTCCTCTCACTAAATCAATCTAGAATTGTCAAAAACCAACAGTTTTCTATCCAAACAATCGAGCAGCAAATACATATCCCAGCAGCTAGGCTCGCGTTTTTTCATTGTCTAAAGAAGTCGCCTCAATCACACGCTGCATGAGCAGCTGATCTCAAAGGAATGACGCGAAAGAGTCGATTATAGTGTATAAGTGAAAGAGTAAACAATCCTAGGCCAAATATATTGCAAATTACAAAGTGTTGTGCGAATTTATTTAATATCAGTAGCTCGGTTCACCCGTTTGGGGCATCCTCAGATTGTGTCAAAGAAGCTGAATATGTAACAAATCCGTTTTAGAGCCATATAGAATAGAAAAATGGAAAATATGTAGTCCATCCGTCATATCCAGATACTTTAGAGTCCATTTTCCATATTACATAGATTTATGATGGATGAGTCACATATCTAGCTACTTTTACACGATTTCATGATGCACCAAAAGGGCGAAACGCTTTATTGATATTAAATAACTTCGTAACGAAGACCGTTTTTTATTCTGAAATAATTCGAAACTTATTGATGTAGCACACTGCCACTATGGAATGGAAAAATTTTCTATAACAAATCGTCCGCACATGGTGTAATTACTACACGTGCATCTTATACTTTTAAGCAAATTCAATGAAATTAATAGATTCTACCCTCATGGAAGTATTAGAAATATCAAAAATTATTGAAGTGTCAGCTGCACAACCGTAATATTTAGATTAAAGCAACGTATCTTCTTTAAAACCGCTTAAAATATCGAATATAGCACAGCAAAATTTTGATCAAAGTCAGGTATCTCCCCATATTTACACCACTCGTAAGCATGAGAGCAACTGAATCCGCTATGCACCACAAAGACAAGCTGAGTATACATTCGCTACAGCGATATCTGAACCTTTCACAGCACATCCTCAAAACGTTTCTCTCATACTAGTGATTAAAAATCAGCCATAAAAACTCCTTGTTGATGCCGGTTCCCTAGGTTCTATGATAAATGGGGAAACCTATGCTGAACTTGGTTCTTGCCTCACCAGCTGATATCACAGAAGCTACAGCAAGCGCAGAGCAGTTTTGGGCTATAAATATGCAGTAGCGGCGTTGTATAAGAAAGTTAGTCAATCGATTATTTCTTACAAGGTGAACATCATATCTGTTAATGAAGGATTTTATGATGAAATGTAGGTTCGCAGAACTGAGCGGATCAGGTTATTGTTGTGAAAAAGGACCAAGATCAGTTACTGTTAGTTGTACAAAACACACCCACTTTATTTTCCTAAAAACACTTGTCACACATGCCCTTAAAAGGATTCAAACACAATACGGCTAAAAGCCCGAACAAAAGTTATTAAATCGCTTTTAAAGAATACACACGGGAGAAGGCCTGAGTTAAAAAAAAATGACATAAAAGCTCTGCTGAAGGCCACATACTAAACATGAACAACTCAAGGCTTAAGGAGTGGATAACAACATTTCAAATGGAGGCAAATCTCCCTTTTAAAATAGCATTAAACCAATCAATCTTGAAAGCTTAGTTTAAGTCAGCTCAAGGCCTTAAAGTTAAAACAAACTGATCTGATAGACAGCTGAAGGCCTCGCACAGTACTTCAGACTAAAAGAAAATCAACAGAACAGTAGTGCTCAGAAGTGTTTCAATGGTCAGCCTGAAAAGGTAACTCTAACGGAAAGTTAGGTGAGACAGGCAGCCAAGTAAGATTAAATAATCAGATGGCAACCCGACCCACGGACGGCTGAAGGACCGACCAACAACCTAATCAATTCCCTTCCGCCCGACAAACGGCATGACAACGGAAAATGTCAGCAAGGACGAAGATACCAGCAGCACTACGTCTTCAAATACTGGCGTCTAAATACAGTCAAGGCACAATAACCATTAAAAATATTAAGAAACACCAAAGGCTGTCGAACTACACGCCGTGCCGGACAGCATCAACACGGCGAGGAAACACACACTCGCTGCTCTGACCCAGCCGACCGACTGCCTATTCCAGTACGCAGACAGCATTCATAATTGCTCAGTGGGAATCACAGAAGTTACACACAGTTCCACGTAAACACTTGCACCAAGAACTCCGACAATCCTAAATCCAATCACTGTGGAACAACAAGGAGAAATCACAGGTCGACACATATAGTTTCCATAAGCGGTCGGTGACCAAATACACGTCGTCCGATGAGACGAATGACCGAACGACCAACCAAGGTCGTCTCTACTCAATTTATGTGCGTCAGCAACGGTTGGGCGACTCATGGCTGTCCGGAGCTCATTGCAGCTCAATCCCGACTCACTTGATGTCCGTTCGGAACTTCGAGACACGGCGACCCCGGCACACTGGCTGGGACCCAACCATGCAGAGGTAACATTTGCCCATTGCCCATTGGCCACCCGACATCTCTCTACAGGGAACGAACCGACCCACGTCCGGCAAGATGACCAACTGACGAGGCTCAGAAACGGTCAAAAGACCAAATACACGTCGCCCGAATAGACGACCGACCGAACGACCAACACACGGTCGTTCCCGCTCCAGTCTCCTTCCGTCGGACAGTGCATGTGTGTCGCCAGCGGTCGGCGAGTACTGGCTGTGCGGACCTCACTGGCGCTGCGTCCCGATTGAACTCGCCGCACGCTACGACGCGGAAATACTCGCGGTTGCTTCAAAGATAATACTACAGTGCCCTTATCGTACGCGCTTCTGCTGCCACTCACGGGCAGGCAAGACAGCAACTTAGTGACAGCAGTAAATCGAATAAGAAACGAGGCGACAGTTCTGTAAAGACAAGCTGTCAAGCAAGAAACGGCATGAACACGAGCCGCGCACGGCTCAGTTGAATCTTAGGTAAGTTGCAGAGGGACCTATCCTGAGTACTTTCTTAGCGGCTTTTCATGCGATAGTCCCTAGTTTCCTAGAAAATCGATGTTCAAGTTTAATGCCTACTTCTTTTAGCCGTAACGTTAGAAATGTTTCAAGCAGGGAAGCGTAGTTCAATGCCTTCTGTCACAGCTACGCTGGCGAGATACGAGCAAATCCTGCTTGTGCACTTTTTTATTTTTTATTTCATGGCTTCGTGGGGAGATTGCATAAAAGTACATTTCTTAATTCTGCTTTATTATTGTTTTAAGATAGATGATATCAGCATTGCATTAGCATCAGTAGCATCCGATGATCTTGTTCACTACACAGCGAGTTTTCAAATCTAGTTTCACCAGCTTTATGACGTGCAAATAATTATGTAGCTCACATTCAGTTAAATTCTTCAGCAGGATCTCGCTATTTTAAATATAGATCAATGCCGGTACCGTTACGAGATGACTTCATGTCGGAAATTGTCTCGGACCCATCACATCAAGTCAACGACAGCAGCTTTGTTAGTTTGAACAAACAAGAAATTGTCCCACTTGCTATTGGTGATTTTAGGCAATCATAAATGCACAATCAGAGAATGAATAACTTACAGTCACTGGACCGAAGCTATCAGGAAACAGAACTTCTCCACAACTGGTTTATGCAAAGCATGTTTTCAACTGCCGCTAGACGAACACCCACATCAGTTCATGGCTATTAACACACATATGGAGTTTACAGATATAGCAGGTATCATTCAGAACTGCAGGTGCACGAGCTATTTTCCAAAGCTTTTAGAATCAGCTTATTCGTAAGAGTCTAAGTTCACCAAGCTTCTTTTTCTTCTCCCCCTGCTCCTTCTCCTCCTCCAACCATCTAGATTCCGTGATTTTACGTGGTGTGGTCAAGTCTTGCCCTGTGACTTCTGCCTGTAGATCTGTTATCAAGATTTTGTTTTGGAATTTGTTCTCATGTAATCTATCTATATGCTTCCAGAATATTAAAACATAAAAAATACAACATAATATCTAAACAATAAATTGTTGAGTGACGCTAGAAGAGAGCAACATCTTGCAGAGTTACGCTTATTATTCCAGACGCTACAACAAAATGGAAAAAAATTAAATCAACAAAGCTGTGAACTCTGAGCAAGTGGAGTACTTACACCGCTTACTTAGTCTTAAATGACTGCAATCATCTCAGTAACATATGGAAGTCATAGAAAAAAGTATCTGCCAGTTAAAGACATTCTGTGACTTCTTGGCAAAATTAATTACTGTGCCAAATTCATACTAAATGCCGGCCAGATCGCCTGACATCTTTATAACTGAAGCAAGAAAGCCTCAAAATACGTGTGCCATGAGGCGTTTCAAAAGTTAGTCATCTCTAACGTCTGCTCTCCGTTTGGTGACGAGTGATCCATCAAAACGGCTTACCTGTGCCTGACAAGTCTTTCTCACAAAAGCGCTGATGGACATGGAGAACTCATAGCATACGTGCCTAAAACACAAACTTAAGCCAAAATATATGTTCAAATGGAAAAAGAAACCCTTGTGACCTTATTTGGTATATAGTACTTTTCTTTGCAGCACATCCTCAAATTTTCATTAACAACCATAAATTATTATAGCCCTTGCACTTGATCACAACAATGTCTTCAAGCTGATAATACGAGAAATAAACTATATTCTGCCCATGTAGAGATATGCTAAAAACTTCTTATTAAAATACGCACATTAATACAATTACAACAAAAAAACTTATTCTAACAACATCTAAATACACTCCTGGAAATGGAAAAAAGAACATATTGACACCGGTGTGTCAGACCCACCATACTTGCTCCGGACACTGCGAGAGGGCTGTACAAGCAATGATCACACGCACGGCACAGCGGACACACCAGGAACCGCGGTGTTGGCCGTCGAATGGCGCTAGCTGTGCAGCATTTGTGCACCGCCGCCGTCAGTGTCAGCCAGTTTGCCGTGGCATACGGAGCTCCATCGCAGTCTTTAACACTTGTAGCATACCGCGACAGCGTGGACGTGAACCGTATGTGCAGTTGACGGACTTTGAGCGAGGGCGTATAGTGGGCATGCGGGAGGCCGGGTGGACGTACCGCCGAATTGCTCAACACGTGGGGCGTGAGGTCTCCACAGTACATCGATGTTGTCGCCAGTGGTCGGCGGAAGGTGCACGTGCCCGTCGACCTGGGACCGGACCGCAGCGACGCACGGATGCACGCCAAGACCGTAGGATCCTACGCAGTGCCGTAGGGGACCGCACCGCCACTTCCCAGCAAATTAGGGACACTGTTGCTCCTGGGGTATCGGCGAGGACCATTCGCAACCGTCTCCATGAAGCTGGGCTACGATCCCGCACACCGTTAGGCCGTCTTCCGCTCACGCCCCAACATCGTGCAGCCCGCCTCCAGTGGTGTCGCGACAGGCGTGAATGGAGGGACGAAAGGAGACGTGTCGTCTTCAGCGATGAGAGTCGCTTCTGCCTTGGTGCCACTGATGGTCGTATGCGTGTTTGGCGCCGTGCAGGTGTTCGCCACAATCAGGACTGCATACGACCGAGGCACACAGGGCCAACACCCGGCATCATGGTGTGGGGAGCGATCTCCTACACTGGCCGTACACCACTGGTGATCGTCGAGGGGACACTGAATAGTGCACGGTACATCCAAACCGTCATCGAACCTATCGTTCTACCATTCCTAGACCGGCAAGGGAACTTGCTGTTCCAACAGGACAATGCACGTCCGCATGTATCCCGTGCCACCCAACGTGCTCTAGAAGGTGTACGTCAACTACCCTGGCCAGCAAGATCTCCGGATCTGTCCCCCATTGAGCATGTTTGGGACTGGATGAAGCGTCGTCTCACGCGGTCTGCACGTCCAGCACGAACGCTGGTCCAACTGAGGCGCCAGGTGGAAATGGCATGGCAAGCCGTTCCACAGGACTACATCCAGCATCTCTACGATCGTCTCCATGGGAGAATAGCAGCCTGCATTGCTGCGAAAGGGTGATATACACTGTACTAGTGCCGACATTGTGCATGCTCTGTTGCCTGTGTCTATGTGCCTGTGGTTCTGTCAGTGTGATCATGTGATGTATCTGACCCCAGGAATGCGTCAATAAAGTTTCCCCTTCCTGGGACAATGAATTCACGGTGTTCTTATTTCAATTTCCAGGAGTGTATTTCTTAGATAGTAATGTAACTCGTACCAGGTGACTTTGCGAGTGGACACCAAAATAGAAGCATTATCAATCCATTATTACTTGGCACGTGCGCAAAGAGAATCGCGCTGAATAACAGACAAGCAAGAGCCGCTGAAGGATCTGTGCTACACCACTATTGACCTCCACCGTCTATGAAACCAATGTTAAAAGCCAACGCAACTACACACACTTCACTAACACATAGATAAAGAAATACAGTGTGATACAGACTAACTTATGACTATTATGCAACGGTGAAATCATAATCAGTCCATGAATATTATGACTGCAGGTTAATAATGTACGGCCCCTCCAGACAATACCATAATAACTTGACACAATTCATAATGAGTTTCTTGTGCTTCAGAACCACCACTAATGCCATCAGACTATTTCATTCCTCTCGGTGCACATCACACCGCTCTAATTTACTCTACTAGAAACTACTACCTCGCGCTAACGGATTTGGGTCACAGAAGCACAACACTTCGTGTTCTGCACCAGGACGCAACAACAAATCTCTTCATTATTTCCTGTCTCTGGCTGTGAGAGGTCGTACTCTTCTGGACAACCTGTCTGTTCTCCACACAGATGATGTTCGCACATAGCTGGCCACAACCTGCATTGACTGTGCTACTCTGAACGCTCTGTGACACGGCTCCACGGTGCTTTTTGTTCCAGTAGTTCCAGCTTGCTGTCCGTCCACCCAGAGGTAAGCCAGAGGGGCCCAAGAAGCGAAATCCGCACGTAGAAAGTAGCATGTCATGGAGCGCGCCACCACAAACTACAAGTAAACTTGTCACCAGCAGTGCGAAGTGCAAATGTGTGGCACAGCCTTAAGCAATTTCACTTGTACAATTCATAACGATCTGACTGCACAACATGCTACAACCAGTGTCCTGTCCAGAGTACCCAGGGAGCCACAGCACGCATTTGCATCTCAGGAAACATTGTTTCCAAATCTCACATCCTACAAAAGCGCCTGTAAGATTTTGTCTCCACGGCAGCCATAAATGCAAAGGACAGAGTTTCTTAAGAAAATTGAGGTACATTCACCAAAGTTGGATGGATCGTCTCCCAACCCACTCCCTTCCAAAACTTGCACACTTTTCTCTTAAAAATAAGATGGACACCTTACAGAAAGTACAGACATTGAGGCTACGACCACTGCCAATGTCAGCGTATTATAATTATAAACTTACTGCATGTCGATCACTGGGAAATGTCATGCACGAAAGCACTTACATGGCAGTATGCCTACTGGCCCGATATCGTGCAGTACATTGAGAGAACAGTCGGCTCCAGCGCGAACTGTCCATCAATGCAGTCAACACCCTCCACCCCAGGCCAGTGCCACAGCGCCCATGGAAGCACGTACATGTGATCTTTGCTGGTCCATTCATGAGAGAGGTGTGACTCATTGTCATAAAATACTCAAAATTCCTTTATGTCATACGAATGCTGAGTAAGACAACAAGGGAAACAACAACCGCCTTGCAAGAAATATTGGGCTTTTCAGGGACTCCGTAAAAAAACCGTTTAGGACGGTTCCCATATAGCTTCAGGATTTTTGCTCACGGAATGGCATAATGCACCAGAGAATAGCACGATTCCATCCAGCCTCCAGCGGTGAAGCGGAATATTAGTCCGCACCTTTGACGTACAGATGAGAAAAATGATGTCTGCTGTACCAAAGTCAAGTTCGTTTGAAATTTTCTACCCTCCTTTAGGATCACATCAATGCAGGGATGCACTACTGAAGTGCTCCTCAGCCACCGCCGGAACCTCCTATGGCCTACAATACACCAATGCCAGCCCATCTGTCACCTTCGCTCCTCTTTGGGCACGTTGGAAGATTTCTAGAATGACAACTAGACATCATCAGAGACGCCGGGGGCGAAAGATGTTCACTGTGAAAATCAGTGGCGCCTTGCTGGTGCAATACACAAGCCAGCTGCATCCAGTTAGCGGCATGCACCTCAAGCCAACCACCACTGCCCTTCAAGTTAACTCGGTACGACTCTAGAGGACACTGAGAGCCTGGCTAACAATCGCAGATCCTGTGACGTTGAAGTTGGTCCCTATGGAGTGCTCGCTTCTTCCCACGTCCATCACAGGTGGTACGCAGATCAAAACACCAACACCAGCACCAGCACCAGCAAACTACAGCACCGTTCAATGCCCCACTACAAGATTACGACACCGTGCAACCACACACACCAGGCTGCCTCCCCCCCCCCCCCCCCCCCCCGCCCTTATGCCCTTATCCGTGCAGCGATCCTGCAACTTACAGATACACTGTCAATCCTACAGGCAAGCTAAAGAAGGAATTGGTGCTATATTTGTGCCCTCATAGATTACGTTGCCAAAGGCTTACGTTGCCAAGACTTAACTGTGCCCAATAAGAGACGCCTGTAAGCAGTCGCATGGGCCTTGCCCCTATCGACATACATGAGATAAAACTAGCCACCTTGTAAGGAGTGTGTTCGAACGCTCCATTACATTGAAAACAATATCTCCAACTTAAACAATCTGAGGGCGAAACATGGGAGCTCGATTCTAAGCAATATTGTGAGATGAGGTCTGTTTGTGAGAGTGGAAGTGGAAGTGTCGGTCAAGAGCTCGGAGACAGAAGAGGTGTCACTCTGATCTTACCAAACTCAGGGCCTGATTTCATTTACATAGACAGGAGAGATTTAGATGGCTTAACTACGCTTGAAGATGGCATTCAAGGTGAAATTCTCAAGCGTATCGGAAAAGCAAATTTTGTGCAAAGGAGTCCACTGGATTAGAGTTCATGACGTGTTGTGGTGTGTCAGTCTCTCTGTTTTGGACCTACGTTTTTCACTCACGTCTTTAGATGAGTCCTCTTTTCCATGTGGCTGACATCAATTCGCAGTAGCATTCAGCAGCAGCGGCTAAAGCTTATTGTTACTAAAACAAGCCTATTGTTGATAAAAAGGGGTTTATTTGGGTCCCGTTAAATACTAAATAACTTATGAGAAGGTATTTCATAAATTAAGTCTATTTAAAAGTTCAGAAATATCATGACAATGACATAGGGGTCAATAATGGCTGAGTGCCAGATTAATAAATTATTTCAGTTTCAAAGTTACATTAACATTTAATAAGCACAGCATATTATTTATATGTGGAGAATAATAATTATTATTTGGAGGATAAGAAGGAGTTTTTAACTGACGAACAGAACAAGGGATTATTGCAAACTCGAACTAACAATCACGAGCCTAACCCCGCAATTGCTTTTGCACCGTGCTTGCGAGTTTTACCTTGAATTCCATCTTCATGCGTAGTTAAGCTATATAAATCTCTCTTTGCTACATAAATGAAATCAGGCCATGAGTTTGGTAAGCTCTGGCGTCACCGACGTGAGGACAGCGTGACACGTCTTCTGTCTCAGAGCTCTCGACCGACACTTCCACTCTCTTAGACAGTCATCGTCTCACAACAATGCTTACAATAGCGCTCCCGTATTTTGACCTCAGATTGTTACTATCGTATCTGGATGCTTACACAACGCAAAGAGTAGCGTTGAGTTGGATATATTGTTTTCAATGTAATGGGGAGTTCTGACACACTCCTTACAACCTTCCCAGTATAATTTCTCATCGTATTGTGCTGTATTCTCGCATCTACCTCTACGACACGGTGCATATGTGTTTAGGGACGATCTCTCTTGGACTACTTTTGGAGAGCGAAAATACGAATGCTGAAGGACTTGCGTGACCGCAGACTACCTGGATTCTTCTCGTAGTGTGTGTGTACAACTTTACGACGACCTGGGGCAGAATGCTTTTGCTAACAGTCAAGTAGTAATTATGTATGCATCACTACAGTATAATGAAGAGCGTTTGTTGAATTTCAGCAAGTGTAATATGTCCGCACACCATCTTCTTCCTCTCACTCTTTCATTTGTAATGACAGAGCCAGATCTCATCAATACATAGTTCTCTACGTGACTGACAAAATCTTCTCACTCCTTCTTGATGAGCTTTAAATATGATTTTTGCCATTTCCAAAAATTACTATTTGTGTTTGTGGACTTACCACCCAATTCAAACAAACTTTAAGATGTAATAATAATACGGTATATGGGTCCACGTTGATGCGAAAGCACTTTTGTTTTCTTTCTTCTAGAAACTACTTTCAACAATATCGCCTACATCACAGCACGTAACACATTACAACGTAGACTAACATCAGACAGAATAACTTCAGACTAGTTCAGTGGTGCAGGAATATAGTAACTTACATGCAAACCTTGTCAGTCTCAGTACATAGTAAAACAAGCAGTTATTTTCGAACAAGGTACGCAGAGCACATGAGAGCTCTGAAGAGTGACAGCACACACTCCGCATTCGCAAAACATTTAATAAATAAGAAACCACCAGCCCAAAAATATCGATACTGATTCACGAATCCTGAAACACAGAAACAGTTGACACTGAAAATTTACAATGGAAAGAAATTATTACCTATAAAAGACTATAGTGGAAGGAAAAATCGTTAATACATGATAACACAACAATTTGTAACAACAAACTCTTTACAGCCTTAAGGGAACTGACACAGGTCACAGAACAGAAACACACACACACACACACACACACACACACACACACACACACACACACACACACACCTATCGCACACTGAGACAGAAATAAGAAACAGAATCGTCAGAACTCCCGCTATACGCGAAAAGCGATGCGACCCGCGAAACACGTAAACCGCAAGGTGGTGCTATTTTCTGACGTATTGTCAAGGTTCTCTTACACTTTTAAAGCAACTGCAAGCCAACCGATGAACATCGACTACATGACAGATTACATTACATCCTAGTGCGCACCACAAGTTCATTCACGGAATTACCGCAGTTCACAATAAAATAACATTAACGTACGTAATTTTGTGTTTAATAATAGCCGCGCTTACTGCTGAAGATGACATGCTGTATGCCAGAAAAAAGGCAACAAATAAAGAAGCCATGCATTGACTCAAATGTAAAAATGTATTACAAAACTATTCCCACAAGATAGTATCTGAAAACAAACAGCACACATGTAATAACTCTTTATAATATTTTGTGACGGTGTTAATTTGCATGTTGTAGAATAAAAAAACCATTAATGATGACTATATTGTCACTGAAACTATATTGGAGAATAAAGTAAACCAAAGCGATTTTCTATCAGGGCGGACTCACAATTCCACATTGTATTTATGCAAACACGGACCAACAGAAGTTTCCAAGTTTCCAAGTTACCAAGTTACTATTTCACCATAATTTAGATATTCTTAGACGACTGCAGGTCCTGAACGGCGTAAACTTTCAGCTTAGTCACGATGTTATCAGTTTTGGTATGACGATCTTCACTATTCATTCGCTGAGCAATTTCGTGTTTCTCTCCTTTTTCTAAGTGGATGGCCTGTCTGAATGCTCTTCACCGCTGATTCTACTTTTAAAGAAATATATCCTAAATTGTGATGATGGTCTTATACTGCAAAATAACAAACATGGGTAACATTTACAGTCATAATAACAGAACGTCAGTCATAATTATTACTTACTGGAGTTAACATTTAGCAGAAGGATGCTCGTAAACTATGCAACAGCGCGACGGACTTAACGTGCAGTTTAAAAATAAAAACCCAAAACTTCTTTGTTGAATTCTTAGATTAAGTTCTACTAGAATTAAGCTACTTAACAACCATCTACAGTGTACGTCGAATAAGAGAACTCAAAAAATAAAATATATATTTGCTAAACTTTATTGTGCATATAGTAATACGATTAAAACGGAACTATTACTGAACACCCGTAACTCCAAGTGGGTACCAGTATTAAAGTTATTAAACCATAAAGAGAGACTGTATTCAAAGTAGTATTTTCCACCGTTAAAAGGGTTTTTGTGAGATTCTGAATGTGCGCTGGTAGCGTAGAGTCTTTTTGTGGTTTCCTCTAATAGAGCTGGCCGGCAGCCCAGTTCTGTTAAAAAAAGTAATTTCTTTCCAGTCAAAAGTTAAATAAGCCTTCAATATAAATAAAAATCAGTGTAGATAGACCCGTTGGACCAAGTACAAATACCGTATCAAGCTGCTAGAGATAACTTATGTATGCCGTCACATTTATAGACAGCCTCCAAATGTTTGATCGTACATCTAAGTGGGTGTGGGGACAAACTCCCTTCTGGAATACTGCTCCAGACTTCAGGTTGAAGTGGCTTGCAGTTAAGGAACTGTACTGGGCATTCCCATCCAGTGAGCTTTTGACTTCATATGACGTATGCGCTAAATACACCACGTCGTCGGCATACGCCCGGCAGACAAAGGTAAGGTCTCTCAATGTACGTCCCTGCAAGCGTCAATGTAGTCTATGTAGCAGTGGCTCCATAGAAGTGTCATACATAACCACTGAAAGGGAGCAACAATGCCTCACAGAGCAGGTGATGGTAATCTTGCCCACTATACGTTCATTGATCATAACCTGTGAAGTCGCGGCATGCAGGAAGCGCATGACGGTGTTTATGATGGGCTCGTGGAAGGCCAGATGCCACAGCACGCTCTCTAGATGCTTGCGACATACCTTATCAAAAGCATGGTCGAAGACCACTGAAATTATGGCTCTGGGCGTGCGACCCGCCTCTGCCAGTGCAATGACATTGTGGCCAGCTCTATTAGCTTAAACCACAGAAAGACTGTATGCTACCAGTGCACATTCAGAATGTCATAAAACCCTTTTTAACCGTGGAAAAAATACTACTTTCAATATAGTCTCTCTTTATGGTTTAATAACCTTAACGCTGACACCAACTTGGGGTTACCGGTGTTCAGTAATAGTTCCGTTTTAATCGTATTAATAAACGCACAATAAAGTTTTGCAAATATATTTTTGCTTTTTTTGAGTTCTCTTACTAGACGTGCAAGAGAAGCTTCATTCTCGTAGAACATAGTCTATGAATTCAACAAAGAAGCTTTGGATTTTTATTTTTAAACTGCGTATTAAGTCCATCGCGGTGTTGTATGCTTTACGAGCACCTTACTGCTAAATATCAACTCCAGTAAGCAATAACCACAACCGGAGCTGTGTTGTTATTACTGTAAATGCTATTCATGTTTGTCAGTTTGCAGCTCAATTTAGGGTAAACTGCTTTAAAAGTGGACGTCAGCGGTGAAGGGTATTCAGATTGGTCATCCACTTAGAAAAAGGAGAGAAACATCAAGATAGCTGAGCAAATTAATCGTGATGATAGTCATACGAAAACTGATAACGTTGCAACTAAGTTGAATGTTACGCGGCGTTCAGGACCTAATGTCGTCTAAGAATATCTGAATTGTGATGAAGTAGTAACTTGTTCGTTCGTGTTTGCATAAATAGAATGTGGAATTGTGAGTCTGCCTTGATACAAAAACGCTTTTCTTTACTTTATTCTCCAAACTAGTTTCAGGGACAATATCGCCAACATTAATGGGTTTTTCGTTATTCCATAACATGCAAATTAACCCCGTTACGAAGTATTACAAAACGTTATTACATGTGTGCTGTTTGTTTCCAGATACTACATTGTATGAAGGGTTTTGTAATAGATTTTTACTTTTGAATCACTGCATAGCTTCTTTATTTGTTGTCTTTTATCTGTCATATTATTGTAGTGAGCTCTCATAAGTCATGAAAGATGTGTAAGAAATCATGAAAGTCATTTAAGGAGGAAGCAAAGAGAAAAAGGTAACAGACAAGTCGTACATAATGTACATGAGCAAAGAAATGGTTGCAAAGAGAATTTGAAATGAAATGACTGGTTTGGGCAAAGATGACAGATGGTTAGGTATGACAATGGAGCTAAATAATATGCTTATAAGAACGTATTAAATATATGGCAGAAAGAAGAGAAGAGATAAAATAAATAGTTGTATTTGTTGGAAGTTTTATGAAATTATGGGTAAAATGTTTAAGAGGTGCACAAATTAATGGATGAAAAATAACTAGATAGCATGCTAATTACTGAACATACTAGGTATGATTATGAACTAACGTTTGAATGACTGCATAAGGTATTCTTTGATGTGAATCATTGTTACTTACTAACCCATGTTTTTCCTAATTGTGAATCTGTGTCCTACCTACCTGTGTGAGTGACCAATATTCTCCCGTGTTTATTTCTTTCGTGTGATCGGTATCAGTGTCTCTTTCTACCTAACTCCCTGCACTTTTGTATACTTCATTGATGGCCTCACACACATATTTATTTGAATAGTTTGGGTAGTATCTGTTGGTTATTCTGTACACATATAATAATTGTTTCTTATGTCTGTGACTGTACAGTGTTTCACATGATTTACTCGTATGAAGTTACTGTAATTCATTATTTTAAAACAATGACGCCATTTTTTCTTAGCTCTTTTAGAAACTTAGAAATATGTTACCGTACACTACATGTGCAGTTCATATGTACAACTATATAAAATATTATTACTCCCGTCGTAATAGTCGTAACTGTGTCCTGCCAAATGTTAGCATGCTTCACAGACATAACATGCAGCTGACTTTCATCAGGAAATCTTCAAATACCACAAGATGGCTTTGGAGTTACCAATGGATCTACAGTCTGCTTCAAACAGATACTACTACACCTCTTACTGCTTGTGCGTGTATGGGCTTGTCAGTGAGAACTGCGCTTAGTCGCATTGAGTCTGCTTCACATAACTCCCCACAGTAGTTTCATTATTGCGATGAGCTAATGAAAATTAGGTCTTTTGTGAGAAGGACACACTTCTAAGTACCTTCGGCGTCCAAATTACTACTGTCATATGCGACTGTGCTTCAAACATATAGGCCTTGTGTGATACAGAGCCTCCAACTTGCTTCCTGTGTGCTGCAAAAACAGTGAAGATCACCAATACAACTTCAGTACAAAATGTGACATGCAAACCTTCAAAATACACCTGTGCAGAATTATCTCATAGACATCATGATACATGATAACATAGCTTTGGTGAATTCTACTGATTATTTCATTCACATGATCTTGAAGTTTGCAATTTTTTTTAACTTCTTTAACTCATATTCTTGTAAACCGATTTTTCTCTTTGCATCATTTGTAACATGTTTCGTGTGTATAATTTATATCTCATGTTTAGAATTTTTCTCATCCTATTACTATCTGAAATGAAACATGTATAAAATTTTACTCGGGGAGAGTGGAGGACATGCAAGTTGGGCACGTTATTTTGATTTTTGTAAGTTATCGATGTGAACGTCAGAGAGAGAACAAGGTATGTGGCTGTTTAACACTCCTTGGTC
The DNA here is from genome assembly GCF_023864345.2 of Schistocerca serialis cubense. Lineage (NCBI taxonomy): Eukaryota > Metazoa > Arthropoda > Insecta > Orthoptera > Acrididae > Schistocerca > Schistocerca serialis. The sequence continues at coordinate 169,543,630 of NC_064642.1, forward strand.
TTCTACAGTCTTTGTCTCTGCACAGTCTTCAAGAGGCTGACAGTTATTGAACTATATGAAATAACTTCTGACCAGTTTGCGTTAGGACGTTCAAACAGCATGGTGGAACGCGGGGCATGATGGGAACTAGTATGCGCATGCGCACGCGACTTGTTGTCGTAGAGCATTTGCATGCGAAAATGGCATGGTACAGCGTGCCTTAGCGTACAGCGCTTGTGAAGGCCTAGTAAGCGAACAATTACAACCCAAATGTGGCTCAAAGGAAGTTTGCGACCGAGTTCAAACACAAGACAACCGGTCCATGTCTACTAACAATCAGAAACTTTATTCGGAAGTTTGAGAGAATTGGCAGTGTTGGTGACGACAGTGTTGGCAATGTCGGTCGTCCAAAAAGGGTAAAAACGCCTGAAAACATCGAGAAGACACGCGTTGTTTTTCAAACCAGCCCCAGGAAATTGATCCGACGAGCTGCACAACAGGTGGGAATCAACCGGGAGATACTGCGACAAATTGTTGTTGAAGACCTGCATCTCTTCCCATATAAAATGGCAACGCATCAGCCATAAGCCCCAGGGCTATGGAACAGCGGTTGTGTTCGCTGACCCTATTGTCCACAAAATTGCTGAATAGGACTTTGATCCGAATACGGTTTCGTTTAGCGACGAAACCCGCTTTCATTTGGATGGGTTCGTCAGTTATCAAAACTAGAGTATTTGGGGGACTGAGAATCCGCATTTCACGTGAAGTCTCTTCACCTTCAACACGTGAGTGTGAGGTGTACAATGTCCAGTCACTGACCAATCGGTGCGATACTGGCGAATGGTAAGTGCAGATTTTGAAAGATGATTTGAAGTGAAAGTGGCTCTGAGCCCTATGAGACTTAACAGTTCAGGTCATCAGTCCCCTAGAACTTAGAACTACTTAAACCTAACTAACCTAAGGACAGCACGCACATCCATGCTCAAGGCAGGATTCGAACCTGCGACAGTAGCAGTCGCGCGGTTCTGGACTGAAGCGCCTAGAGCCGCTTGGTCACCGCGGCCGGCGATGATTTGAACCCCTTTATCCAAAGTGACCCTGGTTTCAACAAGACGGATTTCGACACCATTGAAGCTGAGTGTTTGATGTCCTGGAGAAGCACTTTGGGGACCGCAATCTGGCTCTAGGGTACACACAGGCTACTGGCATGGGCCTCAATTGGCCCACATGCTCCGTATCTGAGCACATTCGACTCCTTTTGTGGGGCTATATTAAATACAAGGTCTACAGCAGTAACCCAAACACCATTGCTGAGCTGAAAACAACCAGTATCGATGTTCCGACACTTCAACAGGTCATACAGAATTTAGCTCTTCGTCTGCGCCACATCAGCGCCGAGGATGGCAGGCATATCGAACATGTCATAACCTAAACCGGATATATGTAGTGACGTTTACATGTTGAATAAAGTGCGTGCACGCCGTTGTTTGTAAGTAACTTACTTTATCGTATGGCTCAATAATTGTCACCTTGTACGTCCTTAGTTGAAATGTGGTAGGTGGTGAACGTATTCAGTAGAGCCAAGTTGACTTGTGATTGTATGTCAGATGAAGATAGATGAAATGCTTGGGTTGGTAGGATACAGTGGATTAGGTTGTGGAAAGGGGCCAAAACGAGTTCCTGTCCATTGCAGTCAACATACAAACTTTATTTATCGACACTGTATTACAAGGATGCAAAACACCCAAAACTTTAATCGACCTCCTTTGATTAACTTTAGATCAGCTGAAGGCCACATTCAAAATCTAAGACACAAGGCTTAAACAAAATTGAAATACAAGGTTCTTCTGGAGGTTTCACCCACGAATACTTTCTAAATCTTCAATCTAATCGGCTGAAGGCCTTAGCAATTTAATTTTAATGGAACTAGGCTGGAGGTCGCATATTAAGCAATAAGATGAGTTTCAATCAAAAGGAAGAAGGCCTTCTCTTAAAACATTTCATGCAAATTGGGCTGAAGGCCCCATTCAAATCTTATGGCTTAAGGGCAAGAGAAGAAGATTAACTTAAGAGATATTAAAACTAGGCTGAAGGCCGCTCACCAACAATAATTTAACGGCTTAAGACCTAGAAAGAAGAGTTTCAATTTTAAAGGACAGAAGGTCATATCTTATAACATTTCATATAAAATAAAGAATAACAATCTCATGTGTTAAGGGCAAGACAGGGACATTACTTTAAGAGATATTAATACTTAGCTGAAGGCCACAGGAAGACAGCTGGAATCTTAGCCAACTTAAATACATATACGTTGTTGCTCGCGAAATGTCCCAAAAGAGAGACCAGGATCAAACAAAGAAATGTAAACAGTTGAGGTTCGATAGTAAGTTGAGGACTCAACTTTCGTGTCCCAGATCTATGGGCGACGAACTTCGTAGTATCCGCGAGCACCTCACACTCCAACCGCCAGTGGCTCCAGCCCGACTTCGCGCAACGGGGGCTTGCTTGCTGCTCCCCGCCAACCGACCGACTGGACTGCTGATCCGTCGCGACTGCACTGCTGGTGCGTCTCCCACTCACTCACTACCCGACACACAACGACCTGGAAATACTATCGGTCGCTCCAGAGATGGTATGACAGTGAGCTTACGATACGCGTTGCTGCTGCCACTCACGGGTATGTAAAGCAGGAAGTTAGTGACGCCAGTAAATGGAATAAGAGAACGAGGTAGCACTACCGTAATACAAGATGACAAGCAATTAATGGGATTAACACGAGCTATGCATGGCTCAATAGACTTATTGTAAAGGGCAGTAAGGATAAATATGAAATATGTCTTTCAGAACGAAAAGAATATAAATTTTGAATAATGTTATTATTTTTGAAAAGAATAAGTTTAGGATAAGACTTCAACACTGCGCAGCTAATTTGTTTAGTTATTGTCAGTTAACATGCTCGGAGCTGAGAGAAAGACCACCTCACTTCCCTGAGTCATGCAGTAAGATGTCAACTGATTAAGCTTTTCGATTTTAATAGAAATTTTCTGTTAACACTGTACCCTTTCCAAATACTTGTTCGCTTTGTTAAGCATCTTATTGTTCAGACCAATGTTATGTGTGAAGATCGCGAAGTTTTACTCTGTTTCTTTGCCATCGTTATCGCGGAATATCATTTCGTGGGAATAGTTACTCTGCCCATTCCACTGTTTACAGAAGTTTTATCATTACGCATCAGCAGACAGCACCATGTGGTGCGCAATAGTTTGGATATTTATTTAGAAACAGAAATCCAGTTTAGTCGATGCCTGATTGCTGCTTGATGTTGTGCTTTCGAGAAATCTGCAAAAACGTGGTCAAGACGCGAGGTAAGCAGAAATTTTGATTAGGGTCAGATAATTATTTTACTTCAGTTGCGCATTTAATATAAGGACAGGTTGTACAGAGACCAGTTACAGTTCAGATCAATTTAGGTTCTGTTCTGTCAAAGGTTAGCATACGAGTTCAAGAAGTGTAGCGGTTTGTGAGCACGTACTTTTGATAAAACGTGGACTTTTTACAGAACGGGAGGTAAAGTTGGGCTAAATTTCTTACAGAAACATACAGTGGGTGGCTTAGAGAAGTTCTGGCGAGATATATCAACAGCGTCCTCACCTGAAGATGGCGGCTAGATGGATCAATGGATATCGTGTCAGGCTGCAGACACGACAAGGATATTGTGGGAAAGCTTATTGCATATAGAATTACCAGGTGAGGGGCCGTTTAAAGCAGTGTATGGCTGGGTGGCCTATATAGCGGGAAATGGAGCTTGCCGCTTTTTACTGTTTCCGAAAGAATAAATCCACTGCTGATAAAGCTACGAAACAGGCAATGACGCGATATGAAAGGGGATAACGATGCGAGGAAGCGTGTTTAAAGACCTATACTGTAGGCGGAATAACAGGGCTATATTACCTAGAGACGATTGCAAACATAGACGAATAGCTCTTTTTAAGAAAGTAACTTCTAAAATAACTTCAAAACATAGGATGAAATGTAACAAAGTAACAAAATAAGAGAAATCGGAGCTCATGCAAAGAGATTTAAGTATTCATTTCTCCCACACTCTGTTAGAGAGTGGGACTGTTGAGAAATACACTGAAGGTGGTTCAAAGAACCCTCTGACTGGCAGGTAAGTGTGAACAATTTTTGAGAACATTTTTTTAAAACAGTCTTCACCGAAATAAAATATTTATTTGTGATTATAATCGATTTCGGTCAGAATGTGTCAACACTCAAACCATTTATGCTGAGATATAAGTACAAAATAATAGTAGTGGGACATAAATTATATGATATACAGCCATAACTGAACGAAGAAATTATACCCATAATGACAGGATTTGGTGTTGAACGGAGAAGATGTTGTGGCTCCATGAACGTCTACTGCTGAGGAGAGCAACGGAGTTATTGCTTAAAAAAAATGGTTAAAATGGCTCTGAGCACTATGCGACTTAACTTCTGAGGTCATCAGTTCCCTAGAACTTAGAACTACTTAAACCTAACTAACCTAAGGACATCACACACATCCATGCCAGAGGCAAAATTCGAACCTGCGATCGTTGCGGTCTCGCGGTTCCAGACTGTAGCGCCTAGAACCGCTCGGTCACCCCGGCCGGCTATTGCTTAAATATACTAGGCTGTTATTTTATATAATTTAATGTACCTATTTCTTTATTTGTACTTGACTTTTGTGTAACTGTTCTGTATACACCTTTTTGTAGTAACTGTTTTATGTCCAGTATCCATGATCGGCTATTGGTGACAGATGCAGTATGCGCTCGGCGTAGCATCTCCTGTTTAAGTAAGAACTCCTTTACTCTTCTCAACATCTGAAGTTCGTGGAGCAACAACAACTGCTCCATTCACCGGCACCACCTACCATTCTGGGTTAGGTCTACGTTTAATTTTGTATGTACGTTATGTAATTTATGTTACTGTTGCGCCGGCCGCGGTGGTCTAGCGGTTCTAGGCGCTTAGTCCGGAACCGCGGGACTGCTACGGTCGCAGGTTCGAATCCTGCTTCGGGCATGGATGTGTGTGATGTCCTTAGGTTAGTTAGGTTTAAGTAGTTCTAAGTTCTAGGGGACTGATGACCACAGACGTTAAGTCCCATAGTGCTCAGAGCCATTTGAACCATTTGTTACCGTTGTTGTCAGACTTCCCTTTAAATCCATGTCAACACCGGTAAGCAGCTAAGTGTGTTCATTTCATTGTAAATATCTCTAAATTGCAAGCCATGGCGTACTTGTTTCGATGGCTAGAATTATATAAATAACTAAAAATATAAGCTAAGTAAAAGAGACAGACGTAGCTCTTCGACTGTCTTCGGAACCCCGACTAGAGCGGGCTCACAACCGAAGTAGCGACACTGTCTAATCACATAGGAAGGGGTAGACGCGAGAACGCATATATTTCAGTTTTTTGTAAATGCATTAAAATATCAGATCATAAGGGGGCAATCATGGGGGTCAGAAATGTTGTGCGGTGTGGACGGACAGTTATTAATTTCGTATAGAAATAATGAATTTAGAACAGTTCAGGAATTAGCAAAGTGTACTCAATTAATGGAGTCGCAAGACGCATATTTTGTAATAACTTAATAGCGTGTGACTTGTTAAAAATAGTGTGTAATACTTGTAACTTGCATCTTCTTGTTTTGTGCTAAAATACATAGGAGTGGCGACATTGTGAAATTAATGAACTACTTCCTCAGTATTGGTTTATTACAGCCTCAAGATAACGGATCTACGACCTACGTGCTGCTCCTTGCATGGGAACACTTCTAGAAGCACGCAGACTGATCAAATCATTAGAACTCTACACACTTTGTGGTGAAAGCAACTAGGCAGCTTGCATATACCATCATGTATTTCCAGAACAAATGAGCTGTTGTACACGTCATCTGTGGTAACGGAGAGGAAATTAAGGGGATTATAATGAGTATTTCTCCTTTATATCACCGTATTACTGAAAGAGAGTAGCAGACCTCTTTTTTAAAAAAATTACAGTTTAAGCTAGAAAGTTTAGTCTGATGATTAAAAAAGTTAGTATTCTGAATTTGGGGAACCAATAACAGCAGTATACGGTAAGAAATCACCTTAACTGCCTGATAATTCGTCTTAGGTGCAGATAGTTGATCAAATCTGCAATAATTGTTCCAGGTACGGTTTCTCAGAGTTCGTATACATAATCGAAGTGACAATGTTAACCGGAAAAGAAAAAGGCCAGTCAGTATTCACACTGCAAATTCCACGACTATCAACTAACTTAATATTGAGCTGATGCTGAGGGCCGCATGACAACTGAAGATGTCCGAAGTACAAAGGATATAAAATGCAGACTGGTAATTTCAAGAAAAGCGTTTCTGAAGAAGAGAAACTTGCTAAGATCTAAGATAGTGTATATTTAGGTTTAGGAAGTCTTTTCTGAAAGTATATTTATGGAGTGTAGGAATGTATGGAAGTGAAACATGGACGAGAAACAGTTTAGACTTTAGACAAAAGGAGAATAGAATCTTTAGACATGTAGTACTACAGATGGATTCTGATAATTAGATTCGTAGATTACGTAACAAATGAGGAGATAATGAATAGAATTTGGGAGAAGAGAAATTTGTGGTACATCCTGACTAGGAGGGTTCGGTTGTTAGGACACATTCTGAGGCATCAAGGGATCACCAATTTAGTACTGGAGAGAGGCGGGTGAGGCGGGGGAGGGGGGGGGGGGGAATCGTAGAGAGAGTCAAAGAGATGAATACAGTAAGCAGATTCAGAAGGATGTAGGTTGCAGTAGTTACTCGGAGATGAAGATGCTTGCACGGGATAGGGTAGCATGAAAAGCTGCATCAAACCAGTTCTGACGGAAGCCACGGTAACAACAACAACTACTTAGCTTTAACGCTCAAATTTACGACAACATCATCGTATACTACGACTATCAATAAAACAGAAGGACAAGCATTGCAATGTTGCAATGTGAATGTAGAAGAATCGTGTTTCTCGCATGGACGATACCTGCTGTTTTCGCGTTTTATTCATCTTTGCAACCGAAAGCGAATCACGAACTTAGTATATAATAATATACTTTGAAATAGTTGTAGGCTACACGAATTGTTGCTTAATTGCACATTTTTGTCTAATATATGAAACAAACAGAGGAAAAACGAAGATTGTCCCTTTGAGCTGGTACGCAAATAAATACATAGCAAAAAAAGCGCCGTGTAAAAATTGGTGAAACTGTAGTCTGGACTGATACAGAGCAGCATACAACACTTGTGGTCCCAATTACTTTTAATATAGCTTTTTTACATTAAAAAGTCCACGCGTCCAATTGGACACTGACGGCTGTAAACGGATGCGGCCTATAAGAAATCACTGTGTCATACGCAAACAAATATTTTTAAAATATCCTCAAATGTACTGTAAAAAAAAGGGCACCTCTCTTGTGCACGTTCAGCCGTATTTAAATTTTAATTCTTCTGTTGTTTAAGAAAACAGAAGTGATTTAGCACTCACTCTTGTTCTTCCTGTTAGGGTTTGCAGACATAAAGGTTTTATTGTGAATATTTTTATTAAACTTACTGATGGTAAAAAAGTAAGCAATTGGGTTATGGATTACACTTTATTTAAGATAGTGTAATCATCTCCATATTCCGCTAATCTTTGATATATTTTCAGTTTCTTAAATAGTTGGAAATAATTTGTTTGTTGAAGCAATGATAGTGCACTATCAGCGTGCTATCGTTTATGCATTTTCATTTCTATAAATCGATCCTAGAATCTAATGTTCTCTACCAAGTCCAATTACCACAGTTATTGTCATGGAAATCATTTCATTGCATCATGTGCCACCAAACTTTTCCATTCTGCGACGATGACTTCTGTACCTGATGAGTCATTTACATACATACATACATACATACATACATACAGGGATCTAATCAACTGAAGGGATTAGACGAAGCAGGGGACTTTTCTTCCACACATTTATCCTAAAGCCCATGTTTATTTCTCGATTTTATTATTCTCATGCTGTTATCATTGTGATGTGGCCTTGTTTGCCGAACGTTTTACTTCTAATTTCAAAAACCATTAAAAATGTACACTGCTTGAAACAAAGCCAGCGTTACAGGCCATACACTGACCAGCAAAACCGTTGTGATCACTACCCACAGCGACAATGGATGCCGCCTGGTGGCGCTGCAGGCACATGACGTGGTAACAAAAGCACATAAGAGGAGCAGAAACGGACGAGGGATCACCCTGGTGAAAATATGGACAGCAAATGGAGAAATCCTGCCGCCGTTGGATCAGCAGCTGCCGGCAGCAAGTCGTATACTCCTAGCTTAATTATTTGTTATACACTCCTAGAAATGGAAAAAAGAACACATTGACACCGGTGTGTCAGACCCACCATACTTGCTCCGGACACTGCGAGAGGGCTGTACAAGCAATGATCACACGCACGGCACAGCGGACACACCAGGAACCGCGGTGTTGGCCGTCGAAAAGCGCTAGCTGCGCAGCATTTGTGCACCGCCGCCGTCAGTGTCAGCCAGTTTGCCGTGGCATACGGAGCTCCATCGCAGTCTTTAACACTGGTAGCATGCCGCGACAGCGTGGACGTGAACCGTATGTGCAGTTGACGGACTTTGAGCGAGGGCGTGTAGTGGGCATGCGGGAGGCCGGGTGGACGTACCGCCGAATTGCTCAACACGTGGGGCGTGAGGTCTCCACAGTACATCGATGTTGTCGCCAGTGGTCGGCGGAAGGTGCACGTGCCCGTCGACCTGGGACCGGACCGCAGCGACGCACGGATGCACGCCAAGACCGTAGGATCTTACGCAGTACCGTAGGGGACCGCACCGCCACTTCCCAGCAAATTAGGGACACTGTTGCTCGTGGGGTATCGGCGAGGACCATTCGCAACCGTCTCCATGAAGCTGGGCTACGGTCCCGCACACCGTTAGGCCGTCTTCCGCTCACGCCCCAACATCGTGCAGCCCGCCTCCAGTGGTGTCGCGACAGGCGTGAATGGAGGGACGAATGGAGACGTGTCGTCTTCAGCGATGAGAGTCGCTTCTGCCTTGGTGCCAATGATGGTCGTATGCGTGTTTGGCGCCGTGCAGGTGAGCGCCACAATCAGGGCTGCATACGACCGAGGCACACAGGGCCAACACCCGGCATCATGGTGTGGGGAGCGATCTCCTACACTGGCCGTACACCACTGGTGATCGTCGAGGGGACACTGAATAGTGCACGGTACATCCAAACCGTCATCAAACCCATCGTTCTACCATTCCTAGACCGGCAAGGGAACTTGCTGTTCCAACAGGACAATGCACGTCCGCATGTATCCCGTGCCACCCAACGTGCTCTAGAAGGTGTAAGTCAACTACCCTGGCCAGCAAGATCTCCGGATCTGTCCCCCATTGAGCATGTTTGGGACTGGATGAAGCGTCGTCTCACGCGGTCTGCACGTCCAGCACGAACGCTGGTCCAACTGAGGCGCCAGGTGGAAATGGCATGACAAGCCGTTCCACAGGACTACATCCAGCATCTCTACGATCGTCTCCATGGGAGAATAGCAGCCTGCATTGCTGCGAAAGGTGGATATAGACTGTACTAGTGCCGACATTGTGCATGCTCTGTTGCCTGGGTCTATTGTACCTGTGGTTCTGTCAGTGTGATCATATGGTGTATCTGACCCCAGGAATGTGTCAATAAAGTTTCCCCTTCCTGGGACAATGAATTCACGGTGTTCTTATTTCAATTTCCAGGCGTGTAGTTTAATTCTTAATTTCTTTGCGTGTTTTTGGGTACTTGCAATGTTTAATTCATAAATTTCTGGCGTATTCTAGTATTTGAGAGTTGTAGCATCGCGTTTTAGTACCTGAACAGTGTAAAATCGCGTAGTCTCCTTCCGCCGCCGAGCAGTGTGTCAGCAGTGCGCAAGTAGCAGCATTACTGCATTTACTAGGCAATCTTGTATTTTAATAACCGTTTAAATTTTGTGTCGAATTGTTTGTGCTCTCTGTAGATTAGTTCAGACGTTCTTTGCTCAACAGTTTTTAGCATGGATAGGGACTGCAACTGCAGTGTTCAGATGCGGGCTGAGTTGGCATCCCTTCGCTCCCAGCTTCAGGCAGTGTTGGCTTCGGTCACATAGCTTGAGGCTGTTGCCAATAAGTGTCACTGTGGCGGTCCGGATGGGGGTTTGGCGGGGACGGCCAGCTCGTCCCACACATCCCTCGATCGGACTACAGCTGTGGCTGCCCGGGATACTGCCCACATTGATCCCTCACCTGCGGTAGAGTGGGAGGTCGTCTCGAGGTGTGGCAGGGGGCGAAAGACTTCCTGGAGGGCTGAACGTAAGGCCTCTCCAGTTTGCCTGACGAACTGGTTTCAGGCTCTGTCTCCGGCTGATACTGATCGTCGGCCGGACATGGCTTCTTGTCCTGTTCCAGAGGTTGCCCCTCAGTTTCCAAAATCCGAGCGCTCGCAGAGGGTGGGCTTACTGGTAGTTGGGAGCTCCAACGTCAGGCGCGTAATGGGGCCCCTTAGGGATAGGGGGTGGAAATGACACAGCATCGAGTGACATTATATTGAGTGCACTATACGAAAATTATCTCGAGCAATTAAACAGAGAACTGACTTGTGGAGATAACATCTTGGACCTACTGATAACAAACAGACCCGAACTTTTCGACTCTGTAAGCGCAGAACAGGGAATCAGTGATCATAAGGCCGTTGCAGCAACCCTGAATATGGAAGTAAGTAGGACTATAAAAAAAGGTAAGAAGGTTTATCTGTTCAGCAAGAGTAATAGAAGGCAGATTTCAGACTACCTAACAGATCAAAACCAAAATTTCTCTTCCGACACTGACAATGTTGAGTGTTTATGGAAAAAGTTCAAGGCAATCGTAAAATGCGTTTTAGACAGGTACGTGCTGAGTAAAACTGTGAGGGACGGAAAAAACTCACCGTGGTTCAACAACAAAGTTAGGAAACTACTGCGAAAGCAAAGAGAGCTTCACTCCAAGTTTAAACGCAGCCAAAACCTCTCAGACAAACAGAAGCTAAACGATGTCAAAGTTAGCATAAGGAGGGCTATGCGTGAAGCGTTCAGTGAATTCGAAAGTAAAACTCTATGTACCGACTTGACAGAAAATCCCAGGAAGTTCTTGTCTTACGTTAAATCAGTAGTGGCTCGAAACAGCATATCCATACACTCCGGGATGATGATGGCATTGAAACAGAGGATGACACGCGTAAAGCTGAAATACTAAACACCTTTTTCCAAAGCTGTTTTACAGAGGAAGACCGCACTGCAGTTCCTTCTCTAAATCCTCGCACAAACGAAAAAATGTCTGACATTGAAAGAAGTGTCCAAGGAATAGAAAAGCAACTGGAATCACTCAACAGAGGAAAGTCCACTGGACCTGGCGGGATACCAATTCGATTCTATACAGAGTACGCGAAAGAACTTGTCCCCTTCTAACAGCCATGTACCGCAAGTCTCTAGAGGAAGGGAAGGTTCCAAATGATTGGAAATGAGCACAGGTAGTCCCAGTCTTCAAGAAGGGTCGTCGAGCAGATGCGCAAAAGTATAGACCTATATCTCTGATGTCGATCTGTTGCAGAATTTTAGAACATGTTTTTTGCTCGCGTAATATGTCGTTTTGAAAACCCAGAATCTACTCTGTAGGAATCAACATGGATTCCGGAAACAGCGATCGTGTGAGACCAAACTCGCTGTATTTGTTCATGAGACCCAGAAAATATTAGATACAGGCTCCCAGGTAGATGCTATTTTCCTTGACTTCCGGGAGGCGTTCGATACAGTTCCGCACTGTCGCCTGATAAACGAAGTAAGAGCCTGCGGAATATCAGTCCAGCTGTGTGGCTGGATTGAAGATATTTTAGCAAACAGAACACAGCATGTTGTTCTCAATGGAGAGACGTCTACAGACGTTAAAGTAGTCTCTAGTGTGCCACAGGGGAGTGTTATGGGACCATTGCTTTTCACAATATATATATAAACGACCTAGTAGATAGTGTCGGAAGTTCCATGCGGCTTTTCGCGGATGATGCTGTAGTATACAGAGAAGTTGCAGCATTAGAAAATAGTAGCGAAATGCAGGAACATCTGCAGCGGATAGGCACTTGGTGCAGGGAGTGACAACTGACCTTTAACATAGACAAATGTTAAGTATTGCGAATACATAGAAAGAACGATCCTTTATTGTACGATTATAGGATAGCGGAACAAACACTGGTAGCAGTTACTTCTGTAAAATATCTGGGAGTATGCGTGCGGAACGATTTGAAGTGGAATGTTCATATAAAATTAATTGTTGGTAAGGCGGGTGCCAGGTTGAGATTCATTGGGAGAGTCCTTAGAAAACGTAGTCCATCAACAAAGGAGGTGGCTTACAAAACACTCGTTTGACCTATACTTCAGTATTGCTCATCAGTGTGGGATCCGTACCAGATCTGGTTGACGGAGGAGATAGAGAAGATCCAAAGAAGAGCGGCGCGTTTCGTCACAGGGTTATTTGGTAACCGTGATAGAGTTACGGAGATGTTTAGCAAACTCAAGTGACAGACTTTGCAAGAGAGGCGCTCTGCATCGCGGTGTAGCTTGCTGTCCCGGTTTCGAGAGGGTGCGGTTCTGGATGAGGTTTCAAATATATTGCTTCCCCCTACTTATACCTCCCGAGGAGATCACGAATGTAAAATTAGAGAGATTCGAGCGAGCACGGAGGCTTTCAGACAGTCGTTCTTCCCGCGAACCATGCGCGACTGGAACAGAAAAGGCAGGTAATGACAGTGGCACGTAAAGTGCCCTCCGCCACACACCGTTGTGTGGCTTGCGGAGTATAAATGTAGATGCAGGTGTAGATAAGTGACTTTGGCACACGACGTGTATTATTACGTAGAGCCTGAGAACGAGTATCTGGTCGAATGTTCAGGTGGAACTGTCGTGACCATCTACGGAAAGAGGTAGGACAGTGAAACTACCACTAAACACTAAATGGTTCGGAGGCTTGTCTGTTCGTTACTGTAAGATATATGGTGATATGTGGTATTCCTGTTGAAAGAGCACAGTGCTGGCGCACCCACAAATGTTTCGGAGCACACTGTTCATGGTAAGTTTTTGAACAAGGAGCTCCTCAGCAGACCGTCCCTACGTGTTCACATGTTGACCCAGCGACATCGCCAGCTACGATTGCAGTGGGCGCGAGACCATCGGAATTCGACTGTCGATCTATGGAAACTTGTCGCTCTTCGGATGCTACGCTAGATCGATGGTCATCTCCACAAACGCCGTCATAGAGGTCAACGACGCCTCAAAACGTGCAACGCGCCACGGATAATTCTCCTGCGCTTCCATGGGACCTGTGGTAGTAGTCGAAGACATGCTGACAGCTACGAACCACCTTCATCCCTTCATGCTCGATGTGTTCAAAAATGGCTCTGAGTACTATGGGACTTAACTGCTGTGGTCATCAGTCCACTAGAACTTAGAACTACTTAAACCTAACTAACCTAAGGACATCACACATAACTATGCCCGAGGCAGGATTCGAATCTCCGACCGTAGCGGTCGCGCGGTTCCAGACTGCAGCGCCTAGAACCGCTCGGCCACACCGGCCGGCCTCGATGTGTTCGCCGACGGCGATGTCATCTTTCAGCAGTACTAATTATCCGTGTCCGAGTGGTTTGAGAAGCATTATAATGAACTCACGTTGATGTCTCGGCAAAAAAAATTCGCATGATGTAAATCCTATGGAACCCTCCTGAGTCGCTATCGGATACCATCATCGCGTACGCAAATCAGCGGCCACTTACTTACGCAACTCACATGACCTGTGCCTAGACATCTAATGCCACATACCTCCACAAACCTACTAACAAACTGTCAGACACCTAATACGCAGAATTAGTGATGTATTTCGTTCCAAAGACGGACGAAAATTCTATTAAGCTAGTTGTTATAATGTTTTGACTCATCAGTGTAGTTGTCTAGGTGTCTCATGTACATACTAATAGAGGTATTAACACGCAGTAACCTGCGAAATCCCACAGTCGTGCAGTGTGTCAGTCGTGTTTAAAGTGTCTGAAATTGTTCGTGCAAAGATCTTGGAATCTGCTAAATTTCTTGATGTCGTTACAGACTGGAGAAAGTTTCTACGTTACATTTTTGCAGACCATCCTCTGAACAACCATTACTAAAACTTTATAAGAGTTTGAGGACTCGTAATATCTTCCACGGCGAATTGAGAGAATGGTGATTATTTCAAGGCACACCACGTGATTGGAACTGTGGTAGCCATGACTGACACCTTACGATCCAGCCACCAACCACACAGCAGAGAGCCGTGGGTTGCCGCACTACTAAGACGCCTGAAACTTACCACAGCTCAACACACCTGCTGCAGCCGCTGAGGTATCTCGTGGCGCTGCATCTTCCGCATACAACGCTGCTGTCGCCAGCTCCGCAAGCCACGCGATACAAGCACGACTCCTCAGTATTCCTCCGCTGGACGGTTGTATTAGACATCGCCCAGTAGATCACCAGTCAGTCTGGGAATGTACGAGTTCCAGTTGCAGTTCGGGAGTTTCACTCGTCAGAGTGCTGAACATGCCAGTCGGAACCAAAACAATGATAGAGTAGCAGATACAGTCTTTGCTTACGGCAGTGTTTCCTTCCTGTGACTGCCTGTGTACGCAAACTGTTCCTCCAAGTCCTGTTGAGGAGTAGACCACTTTCTCGTCATATCAGAATGACCTTTCACTTGCACTGATTCACAAGCTCTTCAGCTGTTATTCAAAACCTATATAAACTGTGTGTTACCTGTGTCAGTAATATGGTTTTATTATTCGTGGTTACCTGGGCGCATCTCTCCTTGTAGTGTGAATCACTAACACTACTACACAAAAGAGGCGACGGACTAAAAAATAAAAGAACAACGTGTTTGACCAGGTAGCTTTTCTCTTTTCTCGTGTGCCCTCTACACCAAGTTTTCGTTGTTCTACCCTACATAGACATCCAAGGGTAGCGTCTGTAACGTCCTCGGTCAAGGACGGGAACCACGACGCTGCTTCAACGCTGAATAAAACCACTAGCAATGGCGGTCGAAGACCCTGCATAATAATTCATCCTCAGACTGCTAATGGCCTTGTCAAAGAGATAAGAGGGAAGAACATAGGTTCAGGTCATCCTCTTAGTCCTGTGATGGGAAATCGCTCCTGAATGGCGGAAGAATCAGCAAAAATGATCAACGGTATGAGGATGCAGAAGGCAATGGAAACCAATGCATTAAAGATAAATAATATGAATCCACAGGACATGTGGCCTGTCATTGAAAAATTGTCATAATGATCTCTCCACTGTCAAAAGATTCCAGACTAGACCCTCATTCGCATCTCCGAGGGGACTGCCAAGGGGTGATGACCATGATATAAGGATTGAATAACCAACGAAAGGATCATATTCTACGAGTCGGGCCATTTATTGCCGGAAGAAATGTCGTAGGGAGGCCATAACACCAGAAAAGGGAAATGTTAAGGTTGAATCTAAACATAATGGAGTTCATTGAAGTTAAGTGGAAAGAAGACGAGGATTTCTGGTCAGACGGGTAAAGGGTAATATTAGCAGCAGCATAAACAGGTGTAGGGTTATCTATAATTAGGAAGGCAGGGCAGAGAGTGAGTTACTGTGAGCAATTCTGTGATAGGTTTATTTTCATAAGATTCGGCAACAAAGTGAAAGCGACAAAAAGACAACAACAGTTCACATATACACGTCGAAACTGCAAGCATAAGATTAAAACAGTGAGAAAGTATACGAGAGTATTAAAAGGGTAATTCGATGCGAAAGGGGAGGTTGAAATCTGATAGTCATGGGAGATTGGAACGAAGTTGTAGGGACAACAACGAGTTACGGGAAAATATGTGCTTGGTACAAGGACTAACAGAGGAGAAAGACTAATTGAGTTCTGCAGCAAATTTTAGCTAGTAATAGCGAATACTATGTCCAGGAATCACAAGAGGGGGACGTATACTTGAAAGGGTCGGGAAAGACGGGAGTATTGTAGTTATATTATACCGCGATCAGGCAGATATTCCGAAATCAATTATTCGTTTGTAAATCGTACCCTGGAGCAGATATAAATTGAGATCACGATTTAGCTTTGATGAAGAGTAGGCTGAAGTTTGAGACTTGTCAAGAAGAATTAATGCGCTAAGAAAGGGGATTTTTTTTGAGTCATCAGTCTTCTGACGAGTTGATGTAGACGACCACGATTTTCTTTCCTGTGCCAATCTCTTCTTCATCTCTGAATGGCACTTGGAACCTACGTCGTCAGCTATTAGCCGGATATATTCTAATCTCTGTCTTCCTGTACGGATTTTACCCTCTACAGCTCCCTCTAGTACGACGGAAACTTACTCTGATGTCTCAGCAGAAGCCCCATCTTCCTATCCCTCCTTGTTAGTATTTTCCATATATTCCTTTCCTCGCTGATTCTGCGGAGAACCTCATTCATTACTTTTGTCACTTCACCCGGTTTTCAGTACATTTCTGTAGGAGCACATCTCAAATGCTTCGACTCTCTCCTGTGCTTGTTTCCTCACAGTCCATGTTTTGCAACCATAAATAAATATTTTCATCAAATCAAGGCCTACGTTTGATACTATTAGACTTATCTTTGCCAGGAACGCCCTTTTTCCAGTGCTAGCCCGCTTTTGATGTCCGCCTTGCTCCGTCCGTCATGGGTTATTCTGCTGCGTTCGTAGCTGAATTCCTAAATTTCATCTACTTCTTGATTAGCGATCCTGATGTTAAGTTTCTCGCTGTTCTCGTTTCTGCTACTTCTCATTACTTTCGTCTAATTTTTATTTATTCTGAGTTCATAATCTGTTCTCACTGGACTGTTCGTTCAATTCAGCAGATTTTGTATTCTTCTTCACTTTCACAGAGGATAACAATAACATCTGCGCATCTTATCGTTGATATTCCTTCATCTTAAATTTAAGTTTCACTTTTCATCCTTCGTTTTACTTCCGTCATTGCTCCTTCATTTATAGGTTGAATAGTAGAAACAAAAGACTACATCCCTTTTTTATTCAAGTACTTCGCTCCAGTTCTTCAAATCTTATTATTCCATCTTGGTCCTTGTACATAATGTATATCGTCCTTCTTTCCCTATAGCTTACCACTATTTTCCTCATAATTTTGAACATCTTGCATTATTTGACGTAGTCAAACGCTTTTTCTTATGAAAGTGTCTTGATTTTTTGATTTTTCTTCAGTCTTGCTCCCATTATCAACCGCAACGTTAGAAATGCCTCTATGATGATTTTACCTTTCCTAAAGCCAAACTAATCATCATCTAAGAGATCCACAATTTTATTTTCTGCATCTGTATGTTATTCCTGAAAGCAACTTGAATAAAAGAGCTGTTAATCGGATTGTGCGATAATACTCCAGCTGTCAGTTCATGTAATCTTGGGAATTGTGTAGTTAATGTTTTCCGAAAGTAGGATGGTATTTCGGCTGACTAATATATTCTACACACCAACGTGAATAAAAGTTTTGTTGCCACTTCCTCCAATGGTTTTAGAAAATATGATGGAACATTTGCCATCCTCCGTGGCTTATACGCTCTTAAATCTTCCAAAGCTCTTTTAATTTCTGATTCTAATACTACATCCACTACCTAATACACAGGGTGATTATAATTAAACTTTCAAAACGCTGTAGAAATAACACCACTGGTCAGAATGACGTCAAAATGCGACGGAATATTACCAGAAGGGGGAAAACGTATAACACAAGAAAAAATAGTGTGAAAATTGGTCAATAGATGGAGCTGTATGTGTCAGAATTTGTAAATGAAAACACCTGTCATGTGCACCACCCACTGGGGTTGGTACAAACACGCCGGATACACGGATTTCCCTCCTTTCGCGTCTGCGACGTTCGCCATGACTGTCTGAATGGAGGATAGCGCTCTGCTTGTATAGCTTTATTACAAGAATGATGACTGTGCTCCCTGTGCAGTGTGCCCCCTGCCGCCGTTGGATAAGCAGCTGCCAGCAGAAAGTCGTATACTCCTAGCTCACTTATTTGTTACATAGATTAATTCTTAATTTCTTTGCGTCTTTTTGGCACTTGCATTGTTTAATACATAAATTTCGGGCGTATTATAGTATTTGAGAGTTGTAGCATCGCATTTTAGTACCTGAATAGTGTAAAATCGCGTAGTCTCCTTCCGCCGCCGAGCAGTGTGTCAGCAGTGCGCAAGTAGCAGCATTACCGCATTTACTAGGCAATCTTGTATTTTAATAACCGTTTAAATTTTGTGTCTAATTGTTTGTGCTCTCTGTAGATTAGTTCAGACGTTCTTTGCTCAACAGTTTTTAGCATGGATAGGGACTGCAACTGCTGTGTTCGGATGCAGGCTGAGTTGGCATCCCTCCGCTCCCAGCTTCAGGCAGTGTAGGCTTCGGTCACACAGTTTGAGGCTGTTGCCAATGGGCATCACTGTGGGGTCCGGATGGGGGTTGGTCGAGGACGGCCAGCTCATCCCACGCATCCCCCGATCGGACTGAGACTGTGGCTGCCCGGATACTGCCCACATTGAGGCTGATCCCTCACCTGCGGTAGAGTGGGAGGTCGTCTCGAGGTGTGGCAGGGGGCGAGAGACATTCCAGAGGGCTGAACGGAAGGCCTCTCCAGTTTGTCTGACGAACCGATTTCTGGCTCTGTCTCAGGCTGATACTGATCTTCGGCCGGACATGGCTGCTTATCCTGTTCCAGAGGTTGCCCCTCAGTCTCCAAGATCCGGGCAGTCGCAGAGGGTGGGCTTTCTGGTAGTTGGGAGCTCCAATCTCAGGCGCGTAATGGGGCCTCTTAGGGATATGGTAGCAAGAGAGGAGAAGAAAACCAATGTGCACTCCGTGTGCATACTGAGGGGAGTCATTCCAGATGTGGAAAGGGTCCTTCCGGATGCCATGAAGGGTATTGGATGCACCCATCTGCAGGTGGTCGCTCATGTCGGTACCAATGATGTGTGTCGCTATCGATTGGAGGAAATCCTCTCTGGCTTCCGGCGGCTATCTGATTTGGTGAAGACCGACAGTCTCACTAACGGGATGAAAGCAGAACTCACCATCTGCAGCATCGTCGACAGGACTGACTGTGGACCTTTGGTACAGAGCCGAGTGGAGGGTCTGAATCAGAGACTAGACGGTTCTGCGACCGTGTGGGCCGCAGATTCGTCGACTTGCGCCATAGGGTGGTGGGGTTTCGGGTTCCACTGGATAGGTCAGGAGTCCACTACACGCAGCAGGCGGCTACACGGGTAGCAGGGGTTGTTTGGCATGGACTGGGTGGTTTTTTAGGTTACAGGGCCTCGGCCAAGTACAGAAAGGGCAACAGCCTCAACGGGTGACGGGCAAAGTCAAGACATGCGGGGACCAAGCAGCAATCGGTATTGTAATTGTAAACTGTCGAAGCTGCATTGGTAAAGTACCGGAACTCCAAGCGCTGATAGAAAGCACCGAAGCTGAAATCGTTACAGGTACAGAAAGCTGGCTGAAGCCAGATATAAATTCTGCCGAAATTTTTACAAAGGCTCAGACAGTGTTTGGAAAGGATAGATTGCATGCAACCGGTTGTGGCGTGTTTGTCGCTGTTAGTAGTAGTTTATCCTGTAGTAAAGTAGAAGTGGATGGTTCCTGTGAATTATTATGGGTGGAGGTTGCACTCAACAACCGAGCTGGGTTAATAATTGGCTCCTTTTACCGACCTCCCGACTCACCAGCATTGGTGGCAGAACAACTGAGAGAAAATTTGGAATACATTTCACATAAATTTTCTCAGCATGTTATTGTCTTAGGTGGAGATTTCAATTTACCAGATATAGACTGGGACACTCAGATGTTCAGGACGGGTGGCAGGGGCAGAGCATCGAGTGACATTATACTGAGTGCAGTATCCGAAAATTACCTCGAGCAATTAAACAGAGAACCGACTCGTGGAGATAACATCTTGGACCTACTGATAACTAACAGACCCGAACTTTTCGACTCTGTAAGTGCAGAACACGGAATCAGTGATCATAAGGCCGTTGCAGCTTCCCTGAATATGGAAGTTAATAGGAATATAAAAAAAGGGAGGAAGGTTTATCTGTTTAGCAAGAGTAATAGAAGGCAGATTTCAGACTACGTAACAGATCAAAACAAAAATTTCTGTTCCGACGCTGACAATGTTGAGTGTTTATTGAAAAAGTTCAAGGCAATCGTAAAATGCGTTTAAGACAGGTACGTGCTGAGTAAAACTGTGAGGGACGTGAAAAACTCACCGTGGTTCAACAACAAAGTTAGGAAACTACTGCGAAAGCAAAGAGAGCTTCACTCCAAGTTTAAACGCAGCCAAAACCTCTCAGACAAACAGAAGCTAAACGATGTCAAAGTTAGCGTAGGGAGGCTATGCGTGAAGCGTTCAGTGAATTCGAAAGTAAAATTCTGTGTACCGACTTGACAGAAAATCCTAAGAAGTTCTGGTCTTACGTTAAATCAGTAAGTGGCTCGAAACAGCATATACAGACGATCCGGGATGATGATGGCATTGAAACAGAGGATGACACGCGTAAAGCTGAAATACTAAACACCTTTTTCCAAAAGCTGTATGACAGAGGAAGACCGCACTGCAGTTCCTTCTCTAAATCCGCGCACAGACAAAAAAATGTCTGACATCGAAATAAGTGTCCAAGGAATAGAAAAGCAACTGGAATCACTCAACAGAGGAATGTCCACTGGACCTGACGGGATACCAGTTCGATTCTACACAGAGTACGCGAAAGAACTTGCCCCCTTCTAACAGCCGTGTACCGCAAGTCTCTAGAGGAACGGAAGGATCCAAGTGATTGGAAAAGAGCACAGGTAGTCCCAGTCTTCAAGAAGGGTCGTCGAGCAGATGCGCAAAACTATAGACCTATATCTCTGACGTCGATGTGTTGTAGAATTTTAGAACATGTTTTTTGCTCGAGTTTCATGTCGTTTTTGGAAACCCAGAATCTACTCTGTAGGAATCAACATGGATTCCGGAAACAGCGATCGTGTGAGACCAAACTCGCTTTATTTGTTCATGAGACCCAGAAAATATTAGATACAGGCTCCCAGGTAGATGCTATTTTCCTTGACTTCCGGAAGGCGTTCGATACAGTTCCGCACTGTCGCCTGATAAACGAAGTAAGACACTGCGGAATATCAGACCAGCTGTGTGGCTGGATTGAAGAGATTTTAGCAAACAGAACACAGCATGTTGCACAATATATATAAATGACCTAGTAGATAGTGTCGGAAGTTCCATGCGGCTCTTCGTGGATGATGCTGTAGTATACAGAGAAGTTGCAGCATTAGAAAATAGTAGCGAAATGCAGGAAGATCTGCCGCGGATAGGCACTTGGTGCAGGGAGTGACAACTGACCTTTAACATAGACAAATGTTAAGTATTGCGAATACGTAGAAAGAACGACCCTTTATTGTATAATTATATGATAGCGGAACAAACACTGGTAGCAGTTACTTCTGTAAAATGTCTGGGAGTATGCGTGCGGAACGATTTGAAGTGGAATGGTCATATAAAATTAATTGTTGGTAAGGCGGGTGCCAGGTTGAGATTCATTGGGAGAGTCTTTAGAAAACGTAGTAAATCAACAAAGGAGGTGTCTTACAAAACACTCGTTTGACCTATACTTGAGTATTGCTCATCAGTGTGGGATCCGTACCAGATCGGGTTGACGGAGGAGATAGAGAAGATCCAAAGAAGAGCGGTGCGTTCCGTCACAGGGTTATTTGGTAACCGTGATAGCGTTACGGAGATGTGCAAACTCAAGTGGCAGACTTTGCAAGAGAGGCGTTCTGCATCGCGGTGTAGCTTGCTGTCCCGGTTTCGAGAGGGTGCGTTTCTCGATGAGGTTTCAAATATATTGCTTCCCCCTACTTATACCTCCCGAGGAGATCACGAATGTAAAATCAGAGAGATTCGAGCGAGCACGGAGGCTTTCAGACAGTCGTTCTTCCCGCGAACCATACGCGACTGGAACAGAAAAGGGAGGTAATGACAATGGCCTTCCGCCACCCACCGTTGGGTGGCTTGCGGAGTATAAATGTAGATGTAGATGTTGACTGTGGACACATCGCTCTGCAGAAGCTTGGAGCACTGAAGAGTGTGAAAAAATTCGTTGGTCTGATAACTGCCGTGGGTCTGGAGAAACTTGATCGGAAATTCGAAAAGACGGGTAGAGGGAGGAAACGAATTGATTCGACGTCAGTGGAAGCAATGGCCACAGCGATGCAGGAGGAGACGAATGGTGGTGTGCAAACGTGTGGTGCACGAAGAATTGCCCGAACATTGGACATACCCGTGAGCACGGTGCGTAAAATCCTACGAAACATCCTTCCGTGCTATCCATTGAAAATTACCCCTGTGTACGAGTTGCTTCCTGTTGACCTGCCACCAAGAGAGACCTTTGCTTTAGAATTTCTTGCTCGCATTCATGTGGACAATGATTGGCCGTGTAGAATTTTATGTATAGACGAAGCCCACTTCTATCTGACAGGATATGTCAATACATGGAATTGTCGAATATGGACAACGGAAAATCCACACGCATATCAGACAGTGCCACTTCATCCTTAAAAGGTCGCTGTGTAGTGCGGATTTCCGGCATCATTTATCATAGGCCATATTTTTTCGAAGCGACAAGTGCTTCTGGTTCTGTTACCTGTACCGTCGGTAGTAAGTGCTATGAGTATCTTTTGCGCAACCACGTCATTCCAGCTCTCCAACAGCGTGGATGTGTGGGTGGAATTATTTTTATGCTAGATGGCACACCTCCGCTAATTGCAAATCCAGTTAAGCAACTGCTGAAGGGCCATTTCGGAATTGCTAGGATATCAGCCTCCATTTCCCTACAGCCTGGCCGTCCCGGTAACCTGATCTTAATCCATGGTACGTCTGGCTAGGGGCTGTGTGAAAGATGTTGTGTTCAGTGTTCTGACTGCAAACTTAGCTGCACTAAAGGCACACATTGCGCAACCCATTCTGAACGTGACCACGGAAACACTTCGATCAGTTGCGGAACATGCTGCTTCTCGATTTCAACTTGTCGCAGAAAACGGTGGACGGCACATTGAACTTGTTTTGCATCAGTCATACGGATATTAATAATCAGATTTGATTTTGATTGATGCTTTTTATGCGGTTTTCGGCCTGAGGAAAATTAAAAACCGAAGTGATTGATGCTTTTTATGCGGGTTTTGGCGTCAGGACAGTTAAAAACCGACGTGATTGATGGTTTTTATGTGGTTTTTCACCTCAGGACAGTTAAAAACTGATATGAATGATGCTTTTTATACTGTTTTTGGCCTCAGGACAGTTAAAAACTTACTTTTCTCACACGATGTGATTCGTTCTTTCCGTGGTGGATGGGATTACGTATCTAACGGTATCACACATATACACCCATGTACACTGAGTAGTACAGTTTCAAAGGTACACCTCAGGCATTGTTGTTTGATTTATTTGTCATCTGTAGTTGACCGATATTAAATGACGATGCTTATAGCACCATCTATTGCTACTTTCTGTAACTACATATTTTTCTTCTGCCATACGTTTCCATCCTTCTCCGATAATATTCCGTTGCAATTTGACGTCATTCTGACCAGAGGTGTTATTTGCACAGTAGATTGAAAGTTTAACTTCAATTATAATCACCCTGTATATATACTTTCTTCTATCACATCATCGGGCAAGTCTTCCCTTCAAAGAGGCTTTCAGTGTACGCTTTTCACCTATCACCTTTGCCCTATGCATTTAGCAGTAGAATTCCCATTACAATCTTAATGTTATCACCCTTTCTGTTAACTCCACCGAATGATTTTTGATTTTTCTGTATAGAGTCAATTACCCAAACAATCATTTGCTAAGCGATACCCTCCGATTTATCATGCAGCCATTTCGCCTTAGCTTCCCTGCACTTCCTATATATATCATTTCCAATTGATTTTTGTTTCTGTATTCCTGAACATTTTTGTATTTCCTTCTTTAGTCGATCAGCTGAAGTATTCCTTCTGGTGCCCATTATTTCTTCACAATTACCTTCGATGTACCTATGTTTTGCTTTCCAACTTCTGCGAGTGCCCTTTTTAGAGACGGCCATTCCTCTTTAGCTAATTTGTCTGCTGAACCCTTATCGCACCGTGCACAACCTCAGAAAACTTCAAGCATATCTGTTCATTCCTTAATACAGGGTGTTTCAAAAAGAATATACGTATTACAAAGGGTTGTTTTGTCCAAACTATCGATTACTGCGCCTCGGCTCGGCTATTGGAGAAACGAATACATAGTCTCGTTTATATTAATAGCCGCTAGATGTTAGTTGTCTTTTGTTTTGCTTGGTAACCGTCATTTGTTTAAAAGGGCTACTCCGCATTAGAAACCATTTTGTGTTCTCGAGTTTGGGAAGTGCAATTCCTTGATTACAATGCAAAGACGTTTCAGGTCGAGGTACCAAATTGATCCTCAGAATGGGAGGAATATTCGCAGATGGTATCGACAGGATTCCTGAAGAAAATGTTGCACTAATTCAAACTTTTTTTTTTCAACGTAGTCCTTCAAAATCAACCCGTCTTGCCAGTCGGGAGTTAAAACTGCCTACAACAACAATTTGGCGTGTTTTCAGAAGTCGGTTGATTATGAATCCGTATAAGTTACAGCTGTTACAAGCTCTGCGTCCTGATGACAAACGCAAACGTGTGGCATTTTGTAACGAGATTTTTGATGCTATTGACAATAATAACACTTTCGCATAAATCATCGTGTTTAGTGATGAAGGGTTTCGTTAAAGACAACGTTTATGTACCACCACTCCCACAGAAACTGGAAGAGTTGAAAAACTGGATCCGTACTGCCATAACACCAACGAAGAAGGACATGCTTGGCCGAGTATGGGAGGAATTTGAGTATCGATATGATATTGCTCGTGTCGCTGATGGAGGACAGCCGGCCGCGGTGGCCGAGCGGTTCTAGACGCCACAGTCTGGAACCGCGCTACCGCTACGGTCGCAGCTTCGAATCCTACCTCGGGCATGGATGTGTGTGATGTCCTTAGGTTAGTTAGGTTTAAGTAGTTCTAAGTTCTAGGGGACTGATGGCCTCAGCAGTTAAGTCCCATAGTTCTCCGAGCCATTTGAATCATTTTATGAAGGACATGTTGTACATCCGTAATCTGAACTTGAGAGGTTCGTAAATATGTGTCTAAAGTTCCGTATTCGTATGACTTAAAGTTTAATAATTATATGCATTCGAAATACGTATATTATTTTTAAAACATCCTGTATTTGTGTATCCTACTTCTTTGAGTATTGATTCTTCATGACAATTCTTTTAAACTACATTCCATCACCTCCGTATAATCATATACGTTCTCTATTTCATTTTCAACTTGCGACATATATAAATAAATTATCGTTATCAGTGTTGGTCTGCTGTCGATTCTGATGTGAACAACCGTATCACTGAACTGTTCACAGCAACTCAGTCTCTGCCCCACCTATTCATAACTAATCCTTCACTCGTTATACCGTTTTGTGCTCCTTTTGATATTACCCTATCCTCATCTGACCAGAAATCCTCGTGTTCTTTCCGTTTCACTTTACTAATCCCCACAATATCTAGATTGAGGCTTAGCATTTCCCTTTTCAGTTTTTCTAGCTTCCCTACCACGATCAAACTTATGACACTCCACGCCCATGCTTGAAAACGTTATTCTTTCGTTAGTTATTCACTCTTTTTCTCATGGTTACTCCACCTTTTCAGTTTCCTCCCAGAACCAATCACAGGCCAAATGTCCTGTCATTACACATTATGTGTCTTTAATGCAGTGGTTTATCTTACCTTCAACATCCTGATGCCGTTGATCATTGCTGATTCTTCAGCCCCTAGTGCCATTTTTCCACCCCAAGGGCAAGAGAGTGCTCCAAACATTTGTCCATCGACTTTGACAAGGCTATTGGCGGAATGAGGGTCACTTCTAAGGCCGGAAGTCTTCGGCCAGTATTACTGATTTTTTTTAACAGTGAGGATGTTATACAGTTGAAGCTATCTGACTCTGTAGGCACTGCGATAATGAATAGCGCAGCAGGCAGTTTAGCTGAGGAAGAATGGACATCTTTAAAAAAAGGCAGTCACATAACTGGAAAGAAAGATGTAGATAAAAGGAAGATAACTGCGAAAAAACCCTGGTTAACATAAGAAATAATTCAAGTTGATCAACAAAACAAAGACATACAAAACTGTTCAGGTAAATTTAGGAACACAGGAATAAAATTCACTCAGAAACGAAATACGGAGGAAGTGGAGAGAAGCGAAGGTGAAATTGCTGCATAAAAAATGTGAAGATATTGAAAGACATATGGTTGACTTCCGGACGGACTCATCATACAAAAGTGTTAAAACCAACCATTGGTGAAACTAAGGTTGGTAACATTAAGAGCAGGTAGGTGGAAAGCATACACTGAGGGCCGTATGATGGAATTCCAGTGCTAAGTTCAGACGAGAGAGCAGATAGGTGGAAAACGCACATCGAAGGCCTTATAAGCGTAAGGCATTGTTTTTGCTTGGCCGGAGAAGAAACAGGGTTCAATAGGGATGATATAGGGGATTCAGTATTAGAATCAGAATTTAGATAAGCTTTGAAAGAATTAAGATAAAATAAGGCAAAAAAGATAGACACCATTCCATCAGCATTTGTAAAATCCTGGCACCAAAATGACTATTTACGTTGGTATGTAGTAGAATGTGTGATGCTGGCAGTATACCATCAGACATTTGGAAAAATATCATCCACACAGTTCCGAAGATACCAAAGGCCAACAAGTGCAAGAAATATTGCACGATCAGCTTAACTGCTCAAGCATCCAAGTGGTTGAAAAGGATAATGTACGGAAGAACTGAAAAGAAAATTGAGCATTTGTTAGATTACGATTAGTTTGAATTTAGGAGGCAGTTCGGACCTTGTGGTTGATAACGGATGCGCTAGTGATGAAAAATCAACAGTACGACGAAAAACGGGTATGTCTCACAGTTATTTGCATCTCCTGCAAAAATTTTACAGATAATTCCCCTTACTTATGCATGTTTTACTATTTGTATCATTATGAACTTATAGCTTCATTTACAGATCGTTCCAAAGATTTACTTTTTGAGAATTTGTAATGGAACTACTCAACATACCTCGGTTTTCGTCAAGCGTTGTAGTTTACGATACTACATAGGTATAAAGTAATGACCCTTTCGATACCCTACTAATATGACGCTTATTGCTTCCTACCATGATTTCTTTCATATAAAATGAAATTGTATATTTTTGGATATAATGTCGATCATATCGATACTGTGCACATATCTTTGGATGTAAATGTCGATACATTCAAATATTTGTGAGCTGCGAACTATGGTATCTTTATTGTTGATGTTTGTGTATCAGTATCTTACAGTGTATTATCGAGTCGTGAGTCAACTGAATTTGTCTAGTGGCGTAGTTGGTTGGACTCAGAAATCTAGTGTTGCAGTTATAATGTATGAGCCGCAGACAGGCATAGTGACCAATACTTTTGTAAGCGTTTTCTACAAATAGTGCAAAATGTTTCATCTTACATATATGAAAACAGAAACTGACCTCAGTTTTAGGAAGCGAAACCATCGCACTTGACAACCTGGTAAAGAAGAATTCTGCGTCGTTGAGACTAAACGTAGTAAAAATTATGTTGTTTTTAAAAGATACTTGTTTTTTTTTTTATTATCACGTAAATTGATGAATAGTTTATAAGTACATAGTTTTGCTAATCATTTGTGAGTTTAACTATTATTGATGCTAACAGAGCAAGAAGGCGTGTTAAAACTTGCAGGCACTGAGATTAACGTAGGTGTGTACTGAAATGTTATGTATGTTGCGGGGAAAGATAAATACTACTAACTGTGAACCATGATTCAAAAAGGAATTGCCTTCCAAGGAAAGAACGAATAATACACTATCGGACCGTAATCACAATGGGAAATAGAGCATCTAGCCTAAGCGACAACGGCAGTGCAGTATCGGAAGTTAAGTAGTGATTTTTCTTTTCTTTTTGTTTTTGTGGGCATGTGAAAAACATTTAGTAAAAATGACCATTTTTTGGTCCAAAGTCGGAATAGGACTAAGCGGAGGGCAGTGAGGAAGTGTTTGTCAGGGGAGAGTTAGACGTAATAATCGAGGAAGAAAATAAATCGGTTGAATCAGTGGAACAGAAAAGTTATTAGTTCTGGGTTAGTTAGTAAACCAAACTAATAATTGTTTAAACCATACTAATAACTGTGTAAACCAAAGTAATGATGCTGTAAAACAAACCAAGAATATTGTTGAATAAACTAAGCAGTATCTTGTTTCGAGAATTTCAAATCTGGCTCATTTTCAGGCCAAAACAGGACAACACATCTCGAATTTATGTGAAGGAATGGAAACGTTACATAGTGAAGTACATAATCTCCAAAGTAAAGTTAATAATATAGAATAAAAGGTCTTGGCAGCAGAGTCAGTATTGGGAGAAGTAGAAACTAATCTCAGTAGTGAAACGAAGCAGGCCAAAGACGAATTTGGGAATGACAGAACAAAATAAAATTGTTTCCGAAAACATTCACACACATATTCACAAAGTTGACTAGAATTAAAAAAAAAAAAGAGAGACCCTGATTTCTGGGGTTGACACAAATGTTGATATCAAACTTGTAGCTGATTTCTGGGGTTGACACAAATGTTGATACCAAACTTGTAGCTCTCAAAAACAGTTTTGAAAATAAGAAAAACAAAGTATAGCTAACACATACCATTTTTGGTAACTGGCAAACCTTGTAGCTAACGTTGAAGACTTGGGTATATCGTTTGTAACTAGTACAGAAGAACATGTAACTGATCTTTGTAATGTTGGAGAAGATGATAGTGTTCTGAGTGACGTGGACAATTTTTACGAAAATACTGTAGATGATACTGTTGTTGAGACAGATTGTATTCCTGAAGAAGAAACGACCGTCCGACAATATTTGCAGAAAGTCTTATAAAACATGAACGTAGTACCGACAAAACTGTATGGCAGGTGTAACGTTCCCTGGCAGCACACATACTATTAACAAACTAAAATTTAATTATACTATATACGCCGCTATGCAGCAATTCGAATATACTGTAATTGTTTAACAAAAAATATTATTTAATTTTGTATAAAGGACGTTGGTTATTATTGTAATATTTTCTGTAATAATAACCTCGATGTATTTATGATTGGAATATTTCTATACTCATAATGTAATTACGAAATATGTTAATATCTGCGACGAAAAAACTGTAAAATACAGCCACAGAGGAAAATAATGTTTTAAGATTACAAAGAGACATTCACAATCAGCAATAGTATAAATAGGAATACATAATGTGCATTCTTTGTCGTCTTCCCCGAGAGCTGAGAGAGAGAGGAACCAGTGACGTAGCATTATATGAATGAGTAGACTTCTTTTGTCTGTATCTATCTTTAGCCGCCATTAGAGGAGAAATTATAAAGGTGTGTAATTTTCATCGAAGTCGTGGTCTAAATACATTAAAATTTATCAAAATTGTGTGTTACTAATGTAAATTAGCTTGCCCGTGTCATCTATAATATTTCTTTAAAGAATTTTCGCATTTTTAGCGATCGTCGTTGGTGTTGCTGGGCTGTGCCGCGGCCGAACGATTTGCAGCGGCGGCACATTTAAAAAATTGTTCCGCTATAAAATTAACCAAACCCGTAAATCGGGAGCAGGTAAAATTAGCAGTGAATTACGACCATTTTCATCCATTCAATTTTACATAATTAATATTTTATATATATATATATATATATATATATATATATATATATATATATATTTTCCATTAAACTGGCGTCCAACAACGCGGGGCCCGAATAAACAGTGGCCACAAAATACCCATGAGATAATTAGGGAATTATTGTAGTCGAACTTTGTTGGAGAGCAATTAATAATTTTTTCATGTACTGTATGTATTGCCTAACCAATATTGTGTTGTAATACCTGTATATGATTTTTTGCATGAGAACACTATATACCCAGAGGCAAGCTGAAGAAGAGAGCTCATTATATGAAAAAATTTATTACCTACCACAATACCAGGGGCAGCTGCACCCAAGATAGATCACCAAAAGTAAAGCTACAGTGTTGTTGTCCTGTGGGTAGTAAAGTAGCCTCAGTGCGGTGTTCTCGGATCATTAGTGGTGTGCTTGTTGTTATGTCAGTGAAACCTGAGTGTTAGGATATTTAGTTCCGATTTTTTCTTCTGTTGACTATGGTTGGATTGCGTAGTCAGAAAAATATAAACATGGATAATGAACAACAGTTAGCAAGCAGTGATACCGAGTTAGAAAGCGGGGCACAAAGTAATGTTAGTGGCGTAGTTCAGGAAGTACAATGTGAGAATCTGGGGGCAGAAGGGCAAGAAATGTTGCCACTGCCAGCCAGTGATTTAGTTGAAAGTAGAAATACTGTGCCACCCGCAAGCACTAGACATGGACCAGAGAGTGGTGAGGTGTCAGAAGTGCAATAATTAAGGGTTATGTTCGAGCGCATGCTCAATTGCCAAGCTACGTTTGTGCATGAACAAGCAGAGCGTGACCAGAGATTGGCAGCTGAATTTGCACGTATGCAAGCAGAACGCGATAGAGAACGTGGTGCTATGCATGCAGAACGGGAAACTGAACGTGATGCTAAACAAGCAGAGCGTGATCGACGCCAGCATGAGAGAGACTTGCAGTTAATGCAATCTTTGGAAGCTATGCAAAGTGAGATTGTTAGTTTGAGACAAAGCTATGAAACCATACCCAAAGCGGTGCAAGAACTGAGCGAAAGAGTAGACAATATCCAGGTGGCTAACGCCAGTATCGTAGATGAAATCAGTGTACTGGCTAACAGGATGGAAAAATTAGAAATTGACACAAATCATGCAATAGAGCAGAAAATATCCGAACAAACTTGAAAAGGAATTTACGAATTGGTTAGAGGCAAAAGACACCGACCTTAATCACACAATAGACGAGAAGGTGCACGCCGCTAGACTTGGCCACTGTTTCTATGTTTCGATACAATGTATCGATACGTGGAACTGTTTCAGTGTTTCGGAACGGCTGTGGTTCACTGTTTCGAAACAGTGGTGTTTCATTCCGCCCCTGTCTCGGATAACCGGAGCAGATTCGATCTCGAGCCAGACACAGAAACTGTATCGTTGTTTCAAAATAAGGCTGTTTCAGTCCACCTGTGCTTGGAACGGACTAATTGTATCGAAACAGTGATGTTTCATTCCGCTCTGTGTCGGGTGAGATTCGGGCTCGGCACAGGTACTGAAACACAACATACCACTTCGTGAAACACTTTAAAGAGTGTCGAAATCTTTCTGACAAGCAATAGCATGAAGCTTAAGATATCCGAAAATAAAGCTTCGTTTCTAGCTGACTGTCCTATTCCGAAATGGCGTAACATCTGCTTTATAGACACTAACCAAACAACAAAACAACGCATACTACTCACATTCAAAATAATAAATAAGTGAAAATCATTCAGTTAAATTACACTTTTTTTATAACATACGCTTCTCTGTTCATGTACAGTAATCATATTAAGAAACTCAAGTAAGCCTACAACATTTCGAATAAAAAAAGGCGTAGAGTGACAGTTATTATACATATACATAAATTTAACGCAGGTATAATTGCAAGCAATCTGTTTGACATATCACTGATAGTGTAATAGTGAACGGGAAGGGCTGGCAAGCATGGTGAATTTATAGTAACGGTTCGAAACACCTTGAAAGACAAAATTGAAAAGTATGAAAGTCACACGACACGAAAGCAGCGCATTTGCTGCAGGAAATACGAAACTGCCAAGACACCTAAGTGATAGTTTCATACTTTCTGCGATATTATTAGCGCTCTCGCACCTCACTTGTGTTTGTGGACATACTTATACAGTAGCCAGTCAAGATGATAGAATGTGTATGTTTATTAGATAACAAAACACAAACTGTTTCACTGTTTCGTAACATTACATTGTACTGTTTCATTTGTTTCGAAACAGTTACGTGTTTCAGTTTGCCCATCTCTACACGCCGCGACTGAGACCAAGATCTTGGGCTCGAGTGCGCAAGTGCAAGACCTGAGAGGGGTGGTGCACACTGACATTTCGCTGTGGCAACGTCGTCTTGCAGAGCTGGAAAACACAATGATAGGCATATAAATACAGCAGTGAAAAATTGCGACTGCGAGACAGAACAGGCAACAAATGTTAGCGAAACAAACAAATGTCACTCCAAAATAGTGATTGAAGAAAGCCTGATTAAAAACCGACAGTTCCAGATCTTTACAAGGGAGAAGAAATCTGTTCACCCTGTAGTATTTATCGAGGGATTTAGAAACATTTTGCCTAGTGTTTCGAGTCATACACAGAAAATACAGTTCGTTATGTCTTACATACAAGGAGATGCTCCATTATGGGCAACCGAAGCAGCTGACAGTTGCGACACGTATGAGCAATTTGAAAAGGCATTCTTAGCCAAATATTGGTCAACATGTATTCAGGATAGATTACGGAAAGAAGTATATAATCCAGAGCCGTATTCTCGATTAGGCAATTTGCGAAAATATTTTGAGAAATACATCAATAAGACCCGTTACTGGGACGAGCCGATTTCATCCCGGGATTTGATCAGACTTTTGAAATCACACTTGCCGATACACGCAAAGGAAAAACTTATACACGTACCGGAGAACGACATGGAACATTTCTTGTCTGTTCTGGACTCAATTGACCTGATTCAGGAGGATGTTAAGGCAGCCTCTGAACAGGCTAGAAGTAACGGAAACGGCTACAGAAATGGTCGAAATAACACGCCTCCACCAAATAATGGAAACGGCGGAGGTAACAATAGGAGACAAGATTATGTACAAAACGGGAATAGAGGTAGAGACCGGAACGGCAATAGTCCCCCGGTGAACAATGACCGGAAAAGGAGGTTCGATGACCAATATGAAACAGGCCCACCAAGCAATAGTAGTAGATCGAAAAATGCCAGGGGGCCGTGGAACACCAATGCCTATAACGATGCAAACCGAACTTGGCCACAGAACCAGAGGCCCAGTCCGGACCGGCAAAACAGTGAAAGATATGACAATAACCGACCGCCACCACAAAATGCGCCAATTACGCAACCGTGGCGGCCGACGCAGCACAACTTACTCATAGTGGAGGTCAGCGACACAGAGCAGCCACACCCATCTACCAGAATTATCCAACAAACTAGATTCAGCCGAGATACGCTCTCCATCGTCGGCTGAGGTTTGGAGTGAGAGCAGCCCGACACAGAACAAAACATCGGAAATCTGTATCGTCAGGTATAATGACGGGGTATAGATGGGATATGAATTAATAACTGAACCACTCACGTGCATAAAGGAGCACAAAGACAAAGTACAAGCGATGATAGAGGTCAAAACTAACAATATTGATGTGCAAGCAATCGTTGGTAGAGGTGCTACTGTCAGTGTCATGAGTATGGACTTATTCAGGGTACTGGGGAAAGAAAAGCGTATGCTGATTTTCCCTGTGAATAATTGCAAAGTCACTGGAGCCATCAGTGTACAGCGACAAATAATTAAACTCCAAGTGCGGGTAGAGATGTATATATGGGGAGAAGCCATAGCGTGCTCGTTCCTGGTAGTAAAGGGTTTAAAGGTAGCCTGCATTTCGGGGGTAGATTTTTTGAGAGAAAGGGACTCAGTAATCGACCTTTCTCGGGGAAAATTAAGTTTGATGAACACGGGTAGGAGGATAGAATTGTCCATGCTCGGATCTGAAGAGGCACCTGTGCCTAATTGTAATGCTATTAACATAAAATGTAGGAATCGGTGGATACTACATTTAGACAATCATTCTCTAGGACAAAATCTCTATTATCCAGACGTACAAGGTGATCAATTAAAAGCAAATGTGGACGCACTTGTGAACAAAGTATCACAGTCCAAAAATTTGAACTCAATTCAACAGCAGGATTTGGTACAGTTATTATCTAACTATGCAGATGTATTTTCAGAACGACCAGGAATTGTTAAGGGATATCAATACAATATCGGGGTGAAGCCTCAAAAAACCTACTGTCGAGCCTCATACTCCATTCCTTGGTCCAAGAAGGAAATAGTAGCTAAGGAAATTAGAAAGCTGATCGAGTGGGGAATAATAGAACCGTCTTTGTCCCCTTATAGTAGTCCTTTGGTGGCGGTGGCAAAAGCAGACGGACAGGTACGATTAGTATTAGATGCAAGAGACATAAACGAAATTGTTGTACCTGTCCGGACTCATCCGGAAAACTTAGATGAGCAGATTCAAAAATTCCATGGAGTGCAATATTTGACATCTGTTGATATGAAAAGTTCATTCTGGCAAATCCTGCTCAGACCCGAATCGAGGAACTATACTACATTTATATTTGGGGGAAGGAGCTACCAATTTAGGGTACTACCTTTTGGCCTAAATGTAAGTGCAGGAGTTTTCATAACAGCCCTCGACGCGGTTTTGGGTCCGGATTTGCTGCAAAGGGTAACAGTGTATGTAGACGATCTGGTCATTGCTACTGCCACCTGGGAGGAGCACGTAGAACTACTCGGTAGAGTCTTAGAAAGGTTTAAGCAAGCGGGAGTAACAGCGAATCTTGAGAAATCCAAATTTGGACGTAATCAGATTAAATTTCTAGGCCACATAATAACACCACAAGGCATCAAACCTGACAGCAAAAAACATGACGCAATTCGTGGGTTTCAAAGCCCGAGAACTAAGAGACAACTCAAAGCGTTTATAGGTCTTGCATCCTTTTTTGTTCCAAACCAATTAATGATTGACCCTGTTGCGTAAAAATGCGCACTGGGTGTGGACAGAAAAATGTCAACGCGCATTTGACGCTATCTAAAACGCCCTGGTGAATGCAAACATACTGCAACACCCAGACATGACAAAAGATTTTTGCATTGCGACAGATTCGTGTTCATACGGTCTGGGCGCTTGTTTCTTTCAGTGGGACAGGAGCAACGACCCCACAACAATCAATGTAATCGGTTTTGCCAGCCGCACACTAAACAGCTGTTCAAATGGTTCAAATGGCTCTGAGCACTATGGGACTTAACATCTATGGTCATCAGTCCCCTAGAACTTAGAACTATTTAAACCTAACTAACCTAAGGACATCACACACATCCATGTCCGAGGCAGGATTCGAACCTGCGACCGTAGCAGTCGCGCGGCTCCGGACTGAGCGTCTAGAACCGCTAGACCACCGCGGCCGGCTAAACAGCTGTGAGAGAGCATATTCCGCTACCGAGTTAGAGGTCCTTGCAGTGGTTTGGGCGGTAGAGAAATTCAACCATTACATCCATGGCAAAGAAATCAAAGTATTCAGTGACCACCAGGCTCTGAGCTATTTAATGTCTTGCAAATTATACTGTACCCGCTTGCTAAGATGGAGGTTAGCATTGCAGGAATATAAAATTAAGATTATGTACATAAAAGGACAAGGTAATGTTGCAGCTGACGCCTTGTCGAGGCTCCCACTAGGGATATCCTAGGTGTCAAAGATTTTGGAACAATCGGAGGAATATAGAATACTCTTAGTACAAGATAAAGTACATAGAATATGTCTACATTGCAGGAAACTGATCCGATTTGGCGAGATGTCATTAGCAAAATTAAAGAAGGTACTAATTTTAAAAGTGTGCAGAACTTCAAAATAGTAGATAATATTCTGTATTATAAATCAGGTGTGTCAAATGACCATGGAGTCGTGTGTATACCGCAACAGACTATCCCAACTGTAGTGTGGCACACGCATTTAACATGGGGTCACGCTGGGATAGGCAAAACAATAAGGATTTTATCCAGATACTGTTACTTTAAGGGAATAAGCCAGCAGACTCGCACCATTATCAGGACTTGTCCTCTGTGCCAAAAAGCTAAGTTTCAAAATAAAACCACAAGGTTTGAACTGCATCCTATAGTGCCTCAGCGGCCACTTCAGTTAGTATCTATAGACATAGCAGGACCCTACCCTCGAGCCAGGGGTGGATTAAAGTACGTTTTAGTGGTATATGACCTTCTCTCTAAATACTTAAAAATATACTGCCTTAAATCAGCCACCGCTCGTGGAATAGTTAAATGGTTAGGGAAAGAATATTTTACACAGGTGGGTAAGCCTGAAGCAATAATATCAGATAATGCTTCCTATTTTACAGGTCATACCTGGAAGAACTATTTACACGAACAAGGTATAAAGCACATACTAATATTCCGTTTTCATCCATAAGCAAGTTTAGTAGAAAGAGAATTTGGAGAGTTAAATAAATTTTTCAGGTTATATATCGTATATAAGCACACAAGATGGCCAGATCTGATACCTAAATTTTTGGAAATTCACAACGCAACCCCGCATGCCTCTACGGGGTATCCACCAACGGAGATTATAATGAATAATAATAGAGTACTGAATGAGTGGCTGGCATATTTGCCTAAGGTCCCAGTCATTCCTGAGCCTAAGGAAGAGAGGATAAGGAAAGCAGGGTGCAGCCCTACCAGGTGCGCTCAGAAAAGGAAAGAAAAATATAATCGACATGTGACGAATAATCAAAAACTTAGTGTTGGGGACTTGGTGCTCTTACGCAATCATCCTAAGTCCTCGGCATCCTTGAAACAATTAGCAAGTGGCAATTGGTTTACAATGGACCTTTTAGAATAGTAAGTGTGCCACATGAGTGTAGCTATCTCTTAGCAGATCCCTAATCAGGGAGAGTACGGGGACTGTATCCGCGTAAGGATGTGAAAATATTCCTACAGTAAATGACTAATAGTCCTATATGTTATGTGTAAAAAGGTACACCATTCTTTTGGAAATGAATGAACATTAATGATATGTTATCTGTAGAGATAATGTACTAGTGTAGAAGTATTTAGTTATAAGAATATGATTGACTTTCTCTTTTGTTTATGATTATTTGTGTTACGTCTTCTTTTTGATTAGTGTTAGCTTAAACACGCTCTAAATGTCTGCACACATAACCTGATTAGTGCAGTTATTTGTAGCGTTAAATTGTGACAGAGATCAGTCACGAGGAACGTTTTAGTAGTGATTAGTTTGTGTACTGCATCATATTCTATATGTGTGTCAAACTTGAAATATTACTTGGTACAGTCTTTTCTATTTTATATATATATATATATATATGTGTGTGTGTGTGTGTACCTGTCAGATTGACAGGTTCGAACCCAGAATAATATTAATAATATGACACCCTGAGAACTTTATTTTCAAACCAGTATTATCAAAGAGAGTAAAGCACCAAGCAGTGACCCGAGGGCACCATGGGAGGCAAAGTTAGGCACAAAAAAACTTCAATTGAAGCATGTGCAGATCGAATCAGTAAAAAAGAGCTAGCCTGATACGTCCAAGTCAGTTTTAGCCTACAGAGACTACACTGTAGTTACGTAGGACCTTGCAAGTGAAGTGAGACATAATTTCAAAGGAGTTATTGAACAATATGCCTGAATCAGGCTGGAATGCACAAATACAATCTACTCGAACATAAATATAGATGATTTTTGGGCAAACTAATATGAAATTTTAATATTTGTTACCATGTACGCAATTATCACACACCTTGGTAAAGAGCGAACAAAGAAGTTACGCATGTGCTGTTACAAAAAATTGCACAATGGACATTGTAACTGAAAAAAAAAACTTAAACAAAAGTGCAGTATTGTGTGGCAGAGACAGTGACTGTTAAAACTGCAGCAATACGTCACGAGGTTGTTTCGAACAAGCAATAAGAAACTGTATCATCGCCGTGTGTGCAAGTGGACAAGGAACTAGCACGACACGAACAGTGTCAAACTATAACTTGTACTGTGCGTGTGTACAAAAAAACAAAAATTCTTTGTGTGTCAAGGGACGCCAGGAAAGCGCATTGACTACAGAGATACATTTTGTTCTAAGGTGAAAACTTGCGTGTGACTAATGACAAGTCATGACATGGTGAAAAAATATTGTGTGTCCATAAAACGTGTTACTGTGACAACGAAACATTGTGCAACCCAGACTAGTGAAGGCCTACTGAATAATAACTGCCAATAACTGTGTGCATTCTTTCCCACAGCAGGAAAAATGCCCATAATGATAGTACACTGTTTGTGAACTTGTTGCATGTTTGCTGGAGCACTGCAAGAAGATGTCACACGGGCGAGCTGATATACAACGCGCATCCGGCTACTTCAGCCATGCAGCGGCCGCAGCAACCCGTAGCAGACCAGACAGCCACACGCCTCTCCGCGCCGTAGCTGTCAACACCGGCGGCGGTGACCTACACGGAGCAGACGCGCCGCGCCGAGCGCCGCTCGACAATCAAATCACTCCGCACCGCTCACCAACTACAGCATTATTGACACATTGCAAAATATTTACATAAACTGCATAACATGTCAATGAACTCTGTTTTTGACAAACATTTAACACTTATTATGTATACCCGTAAATTGACGAGAGAAAATGAACACTAACAAGTGTAGGAGATGGATTTGTAATACGTAGGTAGTGAGAACATTATGAAAAGTGGCGTTGTACTAAATGATTTCAAAAAAACTAAGTGATATATCCTAGGACAAGTGACCTTGCAGTATATCGCAATATGATAATTACGAGTTGTTAAACTCACACAAACTTTCATTGAACTGTATGTGACTGTGATATTATGTAACCGTTGATGACAAACTGCTAAATCATTTCAAAAGAATGACTGTTAAAGAGACAAGATTAATCATGAACCAACTGGGATGGCTGGGCTCCGGCACAGTTTTGCCCAGGTTTCCTGTCTGCCTTCGCCCAAATGGGGGAGCCATGAACATATATAACCCTGGGACTAATTAAAAGAGCCATTCCATAAAAAAATACAGAATTGTAAAGAACGTTACCGGCACCATTGTGTCAAAGTATAGAAACTCTTTGCCAAATGCTGCCAGGGGGCAATGTAACGTTCCCTGGCAGCACACATGCTATTAATAAACTAAAATTTAATTGTACTATATACGCCGCTATGAAGCAATTCGTATATACTGTAATTGTTCAACAAAAAATATTATTTAATTTTGTATAAAGGACGTTGGTTATTATTGTAGTATTTTCTGTAATAATATTCTCGATGTATTTATGATTGTAATATTTCTATACTTATAATGTAATTACGAAATATGTTAATATCTGCGATGAAAAAAATGTAAAATACAGCCACAGAGGAAAATAATGTTGTAAGATTACAAAGAGACATTAACAATCAGCAATAGTATAAATAGGAACACATAATGTGCATTCTTTGTCGTCTTCCCCGAGAGCTGAGAGAGAGAGAGAGAGAGAGAGAGAGAGAGAGAGAGAGAGAGAGAGAGAGGAACCTGTGACGTAGCATTATATGAATGAGTAGACTTCTTTTGTCTGCATCTATCTTTAGCCGCCATTAGAGGAGAAATTATAAAGTGTGTAATTTTAATTATTGTTGTGGTCTAAATACATTATAATTTATCAAAATTGTGTGTTACTAATGTAAATTAGCTTGCCCATGTCACCTACAATATTTCTTTAAAGAATTTTCAGCATTTTTAGCGATCGTCGTTGGTTTTGCTGGGCTGTGCCGCGACCGAACGATTTGCAGCGGCGGCACATTTAAAAAATTGTTCCGCTATAAAATTAACCAAACCTGTAAATCGGGAGCAGGTAAAATTAGCAGTGAATTACGAAATATTTTTCTTTTACAGCGATCCTGAGGCTGACTGAATTTATTTCTGGTTTTAAATTTGTGCATTCATAGGCGGATAATTAACGTTGAAGTTGTTAATCTGTTGGTTCTTTCAATTTCTAAAGCAAATAACTTAAACGTATAGTGAAGGGTGTTTTGTCAATGATAATTAAACGTTCAGGTCGGCTTGGCAATATTTAACCATTTTATGCTAACAGACACAGTCTTGTGTTCCGTAGCTAACGCCGGGAAAGAATTCAGTAAATATTTAAAAACCTACTGCATCTAGAAAATGTGTGCCAAGGCCGAAATTCGTAAAAAAATTTAATTCAAATAATTTTGAAAGTCATAAATGTTATTAATCAGTTAGTTTGAATTTATCAGTATGAGAGGGTTGCTAAAGTTCACGTAATTTTAAATGTGCTTAATTCTGTCTAAATGAATTTTTATTACTACACGTAAAAAAGGGGTTCTACAACAAAGTTCGTACTGAAAGAGTAAATAAGAAAAATATTTAAAGCCATTTCTTCCCCATTTTCATCCATTCTTTTTACACAATAAATATTTTTTTCATTAAACAGGATTATCAGAAATTTCTGAAATATTAAAATTTGGCTGGTGGAAAGAGTAACTGAATATATTTTACAGATAATCCAACGTTAGTCTGAAGGAATTTAATATTAATGCGGTAAGCTGTAAAGATGCATTTAAGGTATTCATGTTGTTGCAGAATGGCTCGTCAGAACTATGCAGTAACACTAAAAGAAAAAAATTCCAGAGCATGTAAATGTAAAATATTTGCGTTCAGCTTTACTTCGTTTTAGATCTGAAGATGATCCAGAATGATCGAAACATGTCATTTACTTAAAATGTGCAGCTGAGATCGAACAATAAGTGAGAATTATTTTATGTATCAATACAGCTGCTGATTATCTCGAGACGAATTTGTCGGCTGCAGTAATACTAATTGATTTCTGGATTCCTTGATTCTCATAGCTGACAATGAAAGTGCTTTGCAAGAAAATGTGGACAAATTGAATTGTTTTTTATCACAAACTTATCGAATAACTCAAATCTGTAAATAAAACAAAAGTAATATCAACGAAGTGAAACACTTAACTGAAATAAAAATATATACAATATGATGATAGAACAGGTAATTCTTTGAATATTTGGGGAGAACTATATCATTACACAAAACTAAATCATATTTGGTTCAAAATATACGGATAAATAACGCTATGAACGATTATATAAGGAGGAACCTTACCAGAAATATAACGAAGGAGATTACAGTAAGATTGCACAACGTGGTGGCTAAGACAGTAATGAAAACTGGATCCTAATAAAAAGAGAAGAGCAAGGAATTGGCTGCATGTCCATCTTTTTAGACATGGTTGCGGGACTCTAATGTTCGATAGAGGATGTCAAATTAAACACCTTCCAGACGTCTAGTTTCCTACCTGATTTTATTTGGCAAGCAGTTTCAGCGTTTTACTACGCCATCTTCAGGCCCCTGACCGACATGTAGGAAGAACAGGTGTTTGAAGATTGTCGGCAGGTGATGGTTGAAGTGATCACTATAGGAAAAATCTACTATTGCGTATACTGCTGGCCGCTGTTTTGATCACAAGCGAGGTAGATTCTTCTTACATGTCGGTCATTGGCCTAAAGATGGCGTAGTGAAAAGCTGAAACTGGTTGCCAAATAAAATAATGTTGGAAATTAGACGGCTGAAAGGTGTTTGATTTAACATCCTCGAGCAAGGAGTAGATGCAGCTGAGATGAGGTTTCTGACGCCACTTCTTAGAACTAACGTTAAGGAAAGGAAAGTGAAGCCATAAGACGGCAACTAAACGTGAAAATAAGTGACAGGAGGCGTTGGCTTCTACCGAAGAAAAATTGTACGACCACATCAAAAGTACGCCATTCGGAGCGCCAGTCACGACAAGCGCCATATTTTACCCACACTGGAAGACGGGATCTAGGACGACCAATGAAGAGACGGAGACAATTTTGTTAAATTCCTTGGTTTTCGGCACAGGCCAACGCCCACTCTTTGAAATGAAATGAAAGGAGAAGAAGAATACGAAAATTCCAGAACTGCCCCTGTACCTCTCACGGCAACTCACGGCGACTGAGTGCAAACTGTGTCACATTGGAGAAGGAACGTGATCTTCGAAATTTACGCGTCGTTTTCATCATCGGGAGACCAGTGACTGTCTCTCAACATAATTTTTGCCTGAAGACGTAGGTTGTGTCAGCTTCTGCTGCTTAATTTGGCCATCATTCACAAAAAAAATGGCTCTGAGCACTATGGGACTTAACTTCTGAGGTCATCAGTCCCCTAGAACTTAGAACTACTTAAACCTAACTAACCTAAGGACATCACACACACTCATGCCCGAGGCAGGATTCGAACCTGCGACCGTAGCAGTCTCGCGGTTCCAGACTGTAGCGCCTAGAACCGCTCGGCCACTCTGGCCGGCCATCATTCACATTCAAATAGTTCCACAGAGTATTAAATTTGCTTGTTACTGATACCTTAGATTATTATGTTGCCACTTAAAATTTGGTTAGTGGTAACAACAATATATATGATTCGTATTGCCCAGGACACGGTTGGTTCAATAACTGCACGCGTCATTTACAGCTTTCCCATTTCTCAATATTCGGCTCGGGCTTCGCCGCTGGATAATTAGTACTGCCCTGTACTGTTTACGTCAGTAACCAATAAATGTCGCTGCCGCAGACGTTGACATCGAAAACGACTATTAAACTGCCACTCATTGTGTTGTGCGTTATTGGCTGTTCGGCCATAATTTCCAACTAGCTGCTGTTCACTGACGTACTGCTAATTACCCATACATACACGAAACCAACAAACAAAACGTTTCTGCTGTTTCAACTTTGATCATATGACGCGCGACGACAACATTTAGGCTAT
The DNA here is from genome assembly GCF_023864345.2 of Schistocerca serialis cubense. Lineage (NCBI taxonomy): Eukaryota > Metazoa > Arthropoda > Insecta > Orthoptera > Acrididae > Schistocerca > Schistocerca serialis. Next base: position 169,586,563 of record NC_064642.1, read on the forward strand.
TTGCTTTTACACCCATTGAGTACATTCCGTTACGGCAGCCATTCGATATCTCCTGCTTCGTTTTTGTTGCATTGTGTCGATATACTGGCACCATTTTATAGAGTCGTCTGCTGTCGAAACCTCCTTCACGGTTAGGGCTTGATACATGTCCTCAGCTACACCCCTCAAGAGATGTGCGACCTTCTCTTCCTCCTTCATTCGAGGATCCACTATTTTATACAGCTCCAAACATATTGAATGTAGGACGCTGTCGTTTCTCCTGGACGCTGTGCCCTGCACTTTGATTTATCTTCAGTCTTGCACTTCTGGCGTTGTGTGTCGCCGAAGTACTTGGGCAGTTCCGCCTGGAATACTTACCAGCTTGTGCACCTCTGTTCGTTGTTCTCATGCCATTGCTTGGCAGTGCCCTCCAAGTAGAAAAATACGTTAGCCAAACACACGGTGTCATCCCATTTGTTAAATTTGGCTACTATACGCCCATATACCTTTAGCCACTTGTTTGAAACTTTGCCATTGTCACCAGAGAACCTGGAAGGATGACTCATGAGGTTGCACACATTTGGTGTCATCGTGAAGACCTCTCCTTCTGTCTCCGACAGATTGCGATCTGTTGAATATGGCTCGAACTCGGGTTCCCCGCCACGTAAACGGCGGCTCTGTCGTGGCCTGATGTGAGCCACTGTGTCGTCGATAATGTGCGGTATCACAAGTTCCAATACACAGCGTGTCCACCACAATAATGTCACGTAAGTAGATGAATGACGAACACTAACTTCACTTAGAGAAGGTTTATTCAGCACTTGCACATACAAGAGCGAGGAGCCAACTGCCTCCGGCCAGAACACATACTGTATATATACATCTACAGAACATTCCAGTACAATGATAGTTGCCATTTGTGGATACTTCTAGAATGTACTCGAACCGAATACAGAAATTAAAGTTTTTCTGTTCAGGAGAGTTTTGAACTCACGACCCTCTATGCAACAATCAAGTGTTATAACCACTTCACTACAGTGACTGCGCAGTTCGGCTTCTTCTGCGACAGTATGAACCATTTTCATAGCCCTCCTCGTATTTTTTTAACTAATAATGCAACTGACACAACATAGACGACAACAAAGTTTTCTTTTGCAGTAGTTTGTACCATGTTCCGTAATTCTACAGTGCGAAGCAAAACGAAACCTTTGCTATGACAGTTTTAACTTTTTATTGCTTAATGGTCTGCAGGGATAATGTGAAAGAAAAACGCCAAAAACAGAAACAAAAAACGCTGTTTCCTAAGCGTCTGAAAAGTGAATTACCTGTAGGAGGTACAGCTTCTAAACTCGCTGGATTAGTAAAATGGTGTAATCCAATTAGTATTGTGCTCTCATGGTTTAAAGTGTAGATGATGTGCTTCTGTCAGGAGCTACGGCTATGTGAAATCGACTTAGCTAAAAGCCTTGCCAGTGACCCGAATGTCTAGATTTGAGTAGCGGCAGGGGCACTGCCAGTGGGTGAAGATGGCTTTTTGAGTCTGTGCTAGCGATGGAGGTGGAGATTTCACGCCATTTCAGTCGGAATACTCACAAGGGACGGTCCTACTCGTCATTACTGATTTCGTTCAAATTCGTGGTACATGCAAGGCTTGGGCAGGAATGATAGTGACAGAAGAGAAAGCTCCAGATGGCCAGACGCTTGCGCCAAAATAGCATTTTTGGCTCGGGTGGGGCGAGTCGTCAGCCATTTACCTTAGCTTGGTTCCCAGTCTGCGCCTGACGCAGCGAAAAGAGTCCAGAACGGGAATCCGAGGGTCGTGACATCGATTACGTATCCGATAACATTTTCTTGGTTACAATGGAAATAAACCAAAGTTATTCTCAATATATTTCCTTTATTAGCGTTTTCATAAAAGGCATGAAAAGGGAAGGCTAAATTACACTAGAGATTGCAAATAAACTTGTAACGACAACTGTACATATAATAAATTTTTTCTTTATGAATTTAGATCAATTAATGTAAGCAATGTTTTGAACTTCTTTTTCGGTTCGTATCGTTATGTTAAAGAAACTGTGAGCAACTTTTGAAATGAATATTATTATTTATGTTAGATTTCAAATAATGTGGTAATCCAAGGGAAGTGTATTTAATGTTAAAACTATTGTAGGATGTAAAAATTGTAATTTATACACTTGGTCCATACGTAGGTAATGCATTAGGATATGTGTAGTAGAAAACCTGTGGTGAATACCCTACCTGTAGGGGAGCGGGAAAAGGCGAGCGCGGGAAAACGCACACTGGCGCGTTTCGGCACAACGGGCTCAGTATTACAGTCGGAGGCGAGCAACAGTCGGAGTTGGGAATCGGTCAGAGGAACACGTACTGTACCGAGGAGGCTACCCAGGAAAAGTGGATTCCATTGAGCCTCGGATGAAACGATTCCGACGACTACTTGGCATGGCTATATTCTGAAGCACAAAATTGGAAAGATTACGACGCTAAGAAGATGGAAAGTGCCGATGTAGTGTGAGCCCTAGCCGTGCTTGTATGTGTGCTGTGCTGCCCGCTATCTCGCTGCCCGCCATCCGCCGCACCGACTTGCACAGGTCAAACATTTATTTCATCTTTAGAAGTGTATCTGTGTGGACCAGTGTCGAAACTGTTTCTAACTGTTCAATAATAACGTGACTTTTACCAGAATTGCCTTAGCCATTACTTATCCTGATCACTGACCTAGACAGGATCCTTACCTCGTATTGTGCAACCCGAGTATCCTGAACTGAAAGTTTAAGATTAGTGTTAATAAGAATTATCAGCAGACAAATATATGCTATAAAGAATTCTAAAGTTCTGTGGGTCATTGCAAATATTGAGAAAGAACAAAAGTATGACTAAATTGGAAGAGAGTTTTTTTTTTTAATTGAGTTAGCGATGTTATTTAATTAAGTTGAGACAGAAATAATGACAGTTAAATTATTCAGAAGTAAGACAAAAGAGTACCATAGATTGATAAATTTGAGTGTTAATTTGCCTTCAGTACTTAATTGTTTCAGTTTAACGACCATAACAGTTTTAGGGTCCCCCCCCCCCTTTTTTCTTGTCCATTCGTGCAAACCTTGATGTGTACTGATCAGATTTGACCAGTAAAGCTAAGTTCTATATTATACCTAAGTGTATTAGTGTTTTTCCATCTTTAATAGTGACAATGTATATGTGCTTTCAAAACTGCTAATTATAGAGTAATCTATGCCCGATTTCAGTCTGATCAATATACAAAATCCAGTTCGTAGTAATCATTGCTGTGTGGTGTTGTATAAATTTAGTTCGTCCAAATTAGTACAAAAGTAGAGAACTTTAGTTCAGTGGATTTTTCTGGTTCCAAACTTTGCCATATAACGCATCATTACTACGTGTTACTATGCTTGTACATGCACCCACTTGTACAAGGAAAAACTCACTCATTGCCTAAGTAGGCTGGCGACCGAATTATTAATTATAGGTAGCATCTACTGTGTGTACTTCTTGTCCATGCGAAAGAGTGATTATACTTTGCTTTTGCTTGATGCATCACTGTAGTTATTGACTGAATATAAGTCCGATCTTGTTTCTATTAGGTACACGCGGTCAACTTACGTACTAAAATCCTTGTTTATAAGGTGAAGCCCGTGAACTTATTACAGTACAGGCTTTATAGAGCTAACGTACGTCCGAGCAGGGCGGAAGCGTTACAAGTGGCTTCCCGGTGACAGGACACCCAGCTGTTGTCGATTACAAATTAACGTAAAGATCGAACAGTGGATGTTCAGTGGCACGAATAACAATAATATTCAGTAAAATAAATTACAGTGAGAGTCAAGTATAATAGTGTGGTATAGTTGGTATTCAATATGGACAGGAACGTAGGCAGGGTAGATGCGCCAAGCGAAATGGAGAATTCGGCTGGCAGTAGCAGGAGTTTACGCGGCCAGATAACAGATGGCGTTAGCACAAGACAATTGGCGTACATACAATACCATGAACACGTCAACGAACAGATTGAAATGTCGAGATCGTCTCAAACACAGCAAGGGACAAAACAGAAAGAAGAGGGTGACTTTGTAGATGATAGTGGGTACGTGAACGAATCCACTGACATATTTGTTTCTCCACAGATAAAGAAAGAAACGAAAGAAACTTATGAAGTAGAATCGGAACACATGGATTCCGTAGAACAAAACAGTGTGAAAATTTTAAGCATGAACGATTTATTTGAACAATTAACCAAACAAATTGCAGGACAGAGTGAGCAGCTCAAAATACAGAATGAACAGCTTAAAACGCACGTTGACGAGCAACTCAAAACACAGGGACGTCAGCTCAAAACACACGTGGATCAAATTAAAGCACAGGTCGAAGGACAGGGAATTAAAATTAGTAAACAAATAGAACAGGTAGAAGAAAAAGTGGGTAGTTTAAGTTCTGTGGTGAATACTCTGAAACTTGAAATTGATGTTATTAACAAAAATATGGATACTATGCAGGAGGAAATTGGAAACTTTAATAGTAGATTCGATGTTGAAATTCTCAACATCCAAGAGAAAGTAGAACCTCTGGTTGAAACTAAGGTAGACGAAAAAGTTTTCGGTCTTAAAACTGAGATCGCAAACGAATGTCAACACGGGATATCACAATTGAAAATGATAGTTTTAGACACTGAAAGGGATTTAGGTAAAAAAGTAACCGGATGTGTTCAAAATTGTGAACAAAATACTACTAAAATTCAAGGCAAAATTTTCGATCTGGAGAGCAAAATTAAAGATAGGCCTGGTGTTGTCTGTAATGGCACGCCAATTACGAAGCTGTTAGAAGGCGAGCAACGCTTCGATCCAGCCAAGAAACATAACGGGTGGCATCCGTTAGATTTTATTAAAAATTGCGAGAGAGTATTTCCTGAGCACTTGTCTGATCAGGAAAAGATAAATGTAGTAATTAGCGGCTTAGCAGGTGACGCTAAGCGCTGGGGAATAAATTTAAATACCGAACGAATGACGTTCGAAGAATTTAGGCAGAGATTTACGGAAGAATATTGGTCTGAACAAAAGCAGGACCATCTATGGCGCGAGTTTATCACGGCCAAACAGCATGATAACCGGGGCAGAAATTCTTTGAAAGATTTCTGTGAGTATTGGTACCGAAAATTGACACACTTAAGAGGTAGAAGATCAGATTCGGAAATTATCTGGGAGCTATATAAAAAGCTTCCGGAGGATTCAAAGAGGTATGTAGGAAGCAATCATCGTAGCTTCCAAGCATTTCTCGAAAGAGTCGAAGACGAAGATCATTGGCGCGAAAGTCGTGCCAATTATCAAAATTTTGGTAACCGTAATAACCGACACAATGACGAACGAAATGACGGCGATGGATTTCGCGTCAATGTAATACAGAGAGGAAGAGGCAGAGGAAGAGGCAGAGGAAATAATCCAGGTCGCGGTAGAGGGTATACCGCGCAAAACAATAACGACGCGGGAAACTAATTTCCGCGAACGTTGCGGGCCAAACGGAAGCGGACAATACATACCGGCCCCGATTTAAGAAAAGATACCGGACCGACTGTAATGTAATGAGACAGGCTAGGGACGGACATGGGACGCCGCGACGTGTTGTGGCGAAACAAGCGTCAGGTGCGAGCCAGAATGAGTCATCTCTGCCGCACAGAGCGCTACATGTTAACACGCGAGTGGAGCATCAGAGGGCAACGGCCCAGCCTAGCAGAACATCTGTTCGGAAAGAAGCCGCTAGCAATACGGCAGCAGTAGGTAAGAACATAGCCGTCAGAGCTAATGAAAATTTTACGAGTGATAATTCCGTGGCAAAGGAAACAATAAATGAAACTGTGAATACACAGAGAGGTGCGGTTAGCAGTGTTTGCAATGAGATAAAAGGCGAGGAAGAATTAGCAGAAGTAACTGATTGGCGTGTGTAGATCGATGATCTGTACGAGGGCCTAAAGCAATGTGAGTGGAAGGATTTTAAGAAGGAGGATGAGGCGAAGAAATTAGTTGGTGGAAAGAGAGATAGTAGGGACGTCCGTAAAGTGACGTGGCCCAAATTTGAAGAGGGGAGAATAAATAGCGCCGCGCATAGTATGCGTGCTGCCAATAGGAGGAAGGTTAATGATAGGAAGGATTTGGAGGATGAAATCCTCAGCATTGACGAAGAAATAACTTCTGCTAACAGTCCGCCAATAGTACAAGCTGCTACCGAGAGGCACAGTGGAGAAGGGGCAGATGATTACCTGAAAGTAATTGAAGTCCACGAGGATTACACCGAATATGAAGTCACAGTGGATGTGAATAAAGCTGAGGAAGAGGCCATTTTGCCAAAAGAGGAGATTGAATTAAAATCCAAGCCTGATGACAATACAGAGGAAGAACTTAGTGCCTGTCTCAGAAAAGCTTTTATGTTAGAACCTGATAGCGATCCAGAATGGTCGGATTCCGACGATAGTTCAGATGATGAAAGGTACGCAAATACAAACAAAATTGAATATTCTAACTTTACCTATTGCGCCAAAGTAGCGTACTTAAGTGAATCTGATGGTGAGGAAGAGAGTAGTGATAACTCTAGTGTAGATGAATTTTCAGGTGTAGAGGAAAATGAATATACTTTTGCTGAAAGAGGGTATGAGAAAATCAGTGAAAATAAAGGGGATGCAGTTAATTGCGATATTGTACCTAACGATGACGACGTATCAAAACAAAATCCAGACGTTGAAACAGAACAAAGAAAGAAAGAGCCACCGGACGACTCAGTGTTTATTTTGCAAAGAGTTCAAGTAAATAAAGACTCTGAACTCCAGAAACCAAAAAAGCCGCCAGATATAAGAGGTTCACAGGTCAGGAACGTATCTTGGGACGATGTCACAGTCGACCAAGGTGCGTTGCGGAAAAAAGAGGAAGGGGCACAATCATAGAGCCTGGGGCAGGTTTATATCGGATTTTGAGAATGTCGTGAACACATTAGATCATGAAACTACAGGGTTTCCACCGGAAGAAATTTTGTTAGGTAGGAGTAGTAAAAGTTTAATTGAAGAAAAAATAGAGTTTCCACCTTGTACAAGTTTGGGATTGGATCAAAAGAAAGAATTGGTGATAAAAAGGGCAAAGCAAAGAGCTGAATCTAGATCTAAAAGACACAATAAAAATTTAAAAATTTCAAAATTTAAAATTGGAGATTATGTTCTTTTAAACACCCACGAAAAGTCTAGTGAACTAAACCATGAAATTTCAAAATTTAAATATATTTATAATGGACCATATATAATACAGAATATTCCACACGACAATGCTTACTACCTGATCTACCCAAAATCCAAAAGACCATTAGGTGTAAGAAATATTGTGGACCTGAAACTGTATGTTCCTAGGAACGAGTAATTGTGCTGTATCTTGTGCTGAACCCAAGTTATTCTAAATGTAACTAATCTTTGTAAATGTCTGTATACCCTTGAAAGTGTGCTAATGCAGTTATGCGAGTTTCAGATTACCAATTGTACTGTAACTGTAAAATTGTATGGAGAAAAGGACTAAAAAGAAAGGATAAATGCTATCTGACAGATAAAAGATGGGACTGTCAAAAATGAAAATGGGCAGTGTATGAACCATAATATGAAGGACTGCCAAATACCAGTGAGGGCAGATATATAGTCGATGGAAAATGGTAAATGTGATCCAGGAGTTATGACAATATGAAGTGAAAAGGACTGCCCAAATCCGCATAATAGGCAGCAAATATGTGTAGTTAATTTTCTGAATATATGTGTGTGTGTTTTGCTTAGTAAGTAAGGAAATGGACTGCTATTCAAAGCAAGCAGCGACAAACTATCCTATAGTGTATACAAAATATGCAATGGTTTTTGTAGTTAAGTGTTTGTATTCCAGAATTTTAAATTATTTCTTTGAGAAATTTAGAAAAAATGATTAAATTGCTATTTTAGTAATCTTGTGATGGGAAGTTGGACTGTGCAAAAGGCACTTGAGTAAATGACAAGTAATTATTCTTGATGTGTTAAAAAAGTGAAAACCTATATACAGTGAGTAAAAGGAAATATGTAGTGTAAATCTTTTTGGACATTTAAGTACAGATTCAGAACCACTGTATAATTGAAGGATTTAGTGTTCCCATAAAATTTGGACTTAAGAAAATTTTCTGGAAACAGGGGCATGTGTAACGACAACTGTACATATAATAAATTTTTTCTTTATGAATTTAGATCAATTAATGTAAGCAATGTTTTGAACTTCTTTTTCGGTTCGTATCGTTATGTTAAAGAAACTGTGAGCAACTTTTGAAATGAATATTATTATTTATGTTAGATTTCAAATAATGTGGTAATCAAAGGGAAGTGTATTTAATGTTAAAACTATTGTAGGATGTAAAAATTGTAATTTATACACTTGGTCCATACGTAGGTAATGCATTAGGATATGTATAGTAGAATACCTGTGGTGAATACCCTACCTGTAGGGGAGCGGGAAAAGGCGAGCGCGGGAAAACGCACACTGGCGTGTTTCGGCACAACGGGCTCAGTATTACAGTCGGAGGCGAGCAACAGTCGGAGTTGGGAATCGGTCAGAGGAACACGTACTGTACCGAGGAGGCTACCCAGGAAAAGTGGATTCCATTGAGCCTCGGATGAAACGATTCCGACGACTACTTGGCATGGCTATATTCTGAAGCACAAAATTGGAAAGATTACGACGCTAAGAAGATGGAAAGTGCCGATGTAGTGTGAGCCCTAGACGTGCTTGTATGTGTGCCGTGCTGCCCGCTATCTCGCTGCCCGCCATCCGCCGCACCGACTTGCACAAGGTCAAACATTTATTTCATCTTTAGAAGTGTATCTGTGTGGACCAGTGTCGCAACTGTTTCTAACTGTTCAATAATAACGTGACTTTTACCAGAATTGCCTTAGCCATTACTTATCCTGATCACTGACCTAGACAGGATCCTTACCTCGTATTGTGCAACCCGAGTATCCTGAACTGAAAGTTTAAGATTAGTGTTAATAAGAATTATCAGCAGACAAATATATGCTATAAAGAATTCTAAAGTTCTGTGGGTCATTGCAAATATTGAGAAAGAACAAAAATATGACTAAATTGGAAGAGAGTTTTTTTTAATTGAGTTAGCGATGTTATTTAATTAAGTTGAGACAGAAATAATGACGGTTAAATTATTCAGAAGTAAGACAAAAGAGTACCATAGATTGATAAATTTGAGTGTTAATTTGCCTTCAGTACTTAATTGTTTGTTTAACGACCATAACAGTTTTAGGGTCCCCCCCCCCCCCTTTTTTTCTTGTCCATTCTTGCAAACCTTGATGTGTACTGATCAGATTTGACCAGTAAAGCTAAGTTCTATATTATACCTAAGTGTATTAGTGTTTTTCCATCTTTAATAGTGACAATGTATATGTGCTTTCAAAACTGCTAATTATAGGGTAATCTATGCCCGATTTCAGTCTGATCAATATACAAAATGCAGTTCGTAGTAATCATTGGTTCAAATGGCTCTGAGCACTATGGGACTCAACTGCTGAGGTCATTAGTCCCCTAGAACTTAGAACTAGTTAAACCTAACTAACCTAAGGACATCACAAACATCCATGCCCGAGGCAGGATTCGAACCTGCGACCGTAGCGAGTAATCATTGCTGTGTGGTGTTGTATAAATTTAGTTCGTCCAAATTAGTACAAAAGTAGAGAACTTTAGTTCAGTGGATTTTTCTGGTTCCAAACTTTGCCATATAACGCATCATTACTACGTGTTACTATGCTTGTACATGCACCCACTTGTACAAGGAAAAACTCACTCATTGCCTAAGTAGGCTGGCGACCGAATTATTAATTATAGGTAGCATCTACTGTGTGTACTTCTTGTCCATGCGAAAGAGTGATTATACTTTGCTTTTGCTTGATGCATCACTGTAGTTATTGACTGAATATAAGTCCGATCTTGCTTCTATTAGGTACACGCGGTCAACTTACGTACCAAAATCCTTGTTTATAAGGTGAAGCCCGTGAACTTATTACAGTACAGGCTTTATAGAGCTAACGTACGTCCGAGAGCGGGCGGTAGCGTTACAAACTTACGGTAAGCGATTTAAGGCATGTGCGTTTATAACGTGTGTATATTACTGCTTCCCATATTTTCATGGTAGTATCACCCTAGCACGTGCATACCACCGACTATAAGATAACGTAACCGTCTAATTTCTTATATGGAAGTTCTCGTGCACATATTACTCTGAAGTACCAAAGAAGCTGTTGTAGGCGTGCGTATTCAAATACAGAGACATGTAAACAGGCAGAATACGGCGCTGCGGTCGACAGCGCGTGTATAAGACAAAAAGTGTGTCGCGCAGCTGTTAGATCGGTTACTGCTGCTAAAATGGCAGGTTTTCAAGATTTAAGTCAGTTTGAACGTAGTATCATTGTCGGCACATGAGCTATGGGACACAGCATCACCGAGGTAGCGATGAAGTGGGGATTTTCCCGTACGACCATTTCACGAGTGTACCGTCAACATCCGGAATCCGGTAAAACATAAAATACAAGACATCGCTGTGGCCGCAAAAAGATCCAGCAAGAACAGGACCAACGACAATTGAAGAGAATCGTTCAACATGACGGAAGTGCAACCCTCCCGCAAATTGTTGCGGGTTTCAGTGCTGAGCCACCAACAAGTGTTAGCATCGAACCATTTAACGAAACATCACCAATAAGGGATTTGGCAGCAGAAGGCTAACTCTTGTAACCTTGATGGCTGCACGACACAAAGCTTTGTGCCTCGCCTGGGTCCGTCAAAAGCGCCTTAGGACTTTTAATGACTGGAAGCATGTTGCCTGGTCGGACGAGTCTCATTTCAAATCGTATCGAGTGGATGGACGTGTACGGGTATGGAGACAACTCATGAATCCATGGACCCTGCGTGTCAGCAGGGAACTGTTCAAGCTGGTGGAGGCCCTGTAATTGTGTGGGGCGTGTGGTGTTGGAGTGATATATGACCCCTGATACGTCTAGCTACGACTCTGAAAGATGAGACGTACGCAATCGTCCTGTCTGATCACCTGCATCCATTCATGTCCATTGTGCATTCCGACGGACTTGGGAAATTCTAGCAGGACGGCGCGACACCCCACAAGTCCAAAATCACTGCAGAGTGACTCCAGGAACACTCTTCTTAGCTTAAACACTTCTGCTGGGCAGGAAACTTCCGAGACATGAACATTATTGATCATATCTGGGATGTTTTGCAACGTGCCGTTCAGAAGAGATCTCCACTCCCTTGTACTCTTACGGATTTATGAACAGCCCTGCAGGATTCATGGTCAGTTCCCTCCAGCACTACTTCAGAAGTTAGCCGAGTAAATGGCACGTCGTATTGCGACATTCCTGCACTCTGGCTGCGACCCTACGAACGAACCAGTTTCTTTGGCTCTTCAGTGTATAATCCCTTCGTGGCAATGTATTTGCTATCCCGAATTAACCTTTGTCTTTCATTTTCATGAGGTTTGTGAAAATATTAACAAACGCAATATTCTGAGCATTATCTGGGTTTATTTGCAGTGTAAGTAACGTCAACATTTAAAATAAAAAATATAAAAAAATGTTAATGTTATCTGTTTTCTGTCGTTCCATCGTTACTTCGAAATTCATAGCCGCGCGGAGTGGCCGCTCGGTTAAAGGCGCCATGTCACGAATTGCGCAGCCCCTCCCGCCGGAGGTTCGAATCCTTCCCCGGGCATGGGTGTATGTGTTGTCCTTAGCGTAAGTTAGTTTAAGTAGTATGTAAGTCTAGGGACCAATGACCTCAGAAGTTTGGTCCCACAGGAATTCACACACATTTGAAATTTTTGAAATTCATAGATTTGTGTTCCGTCCTTGAAACTAAATGAAAGGCAATTTGTCTATTACCATATCTCTTTCGCTTCTTTTATTTGTGAAGCATTTTCAGTGGTGTGTTATACATGTTTATTTTTATGCGTATAGTAAATGTTTATGTAGTAGCTATTTTATATTACTATGTTACATTTTGTCATGTTTTTCTCTCGTTGATTCTAATCTGAAAAAATTGACAAAATGTGACATAGTAACATACTGTAACTAGTACATAATACGTTTACTATATGTAGAAAGAGGAACATATGTTACAGACACTGAAGTTGCTTCGCAAATGCAAGAAACGAAACGCTTATGGAAATAAACAAACTGATGAAACATATCTCCATGAAATATAAAATTAGTTTCCAGACAAGCCTACGATTGCCGTTTGGAATTTCCGTTGCACAATTCGCTGCCTGCAAGTATACGCACCACAAAGGAATAATTAGAATGGGACTGAAATCCGCGGATGTGATCTACATTACATGTGGACAGATGATTACAATTTCATAAAAAATAGATAACTGATTTATTCAAGAGAAAGAGCCTTGGCCTGGTATCTCACTGAATGGAGTAGAATTATTTTGAGTACTCCAATAAAAATAACAAAGCAATTAAGAATGCCGAAATGCACCTTATTTTGTCATACAAACTTCATTTTCCCATCGCCTTCTTTGCTAACAAAAGAAACTCTCTTTCACATCTCACTAGTCGGCAGCTCTATTTGAGATATTTCTTCACCGCCGAAACCCTATATGTTTGGTCCCTGACTGTACTCTCCCAAAATACGTGGAATGCCCCATCGAAGTACAATGCTCATCAAAAATGTGTGTGAATTCGTAAGGGGCCAAACTGCTGAGGTCATCGGTCCCTAAACGTACACACTATTGAAACTAACTTGTGCTAAGAACAACACACACACCTATGCCCGAGGGAGGACTCGAACCTCCGGCGGGAGAGACCGCGCAATCCGTGACATGGCGCCTCAAACCTCGCGGCCACTCCGCTGGGCTAAATGCTCGTCCAAGACGGAATTGTTGAGGCGTAGAAAGGGGGATCAGCAGACAGCAGAGCAACGTCGGCAGCAATAGTTTACCAGCAGAGAATGAAGAAATATAAAAAGTATCTGTGGGTACTGAAAACGAAATTCTGTACGTAAAGGACGATGAAAATTTAAGTCGTGGGGGATTGGGATGCTGTTCTAGGGGAGGGAGTAGGAGAAATGGTTACAGAAAAATTTGGGCTTGATAGTAGAAACTAGAGAGGAGAAAGGCTAATGTGAGTTCTGCAGTAAATATCGGTTAGTTGTAGCAAATACTCTTTCCATGAAATAAGAGAAGGGCGCATACTTGGAAACGGCAGTAGGATATTTGACGATTTCCGTTAGATTGCATCATGATCAGGTAGGAGCTGTGAAATCAGATGTTGGATTGCGATGCGTGCCCAGGGGCAGATGTAGACTTATATCACAATTTAGTATTAATGAAGACTAGGCTGTATTTTAAGAGACTAGTCATGAAGAACCAATGATCATAGTAGTGCGATACGGAAGTACTGAGGATTGAAGAGATATGCTTGAAGTTTCTTCTAGTGGCCATTTTCGCAGCAGCTGTATATAAATTGCAGCTGTATACAAATTGCAATTTTCTTTGAAACAGCTGCAATTTATGCTTAAAGTTCTCTGACTCTATATACACTGCGATAATGAATAGCTGAGTGTGCAGTACGGTTGAAGAGGAATGGACGTCTCTAAAAGAAGGCAGTCACAATGCAGGAAAGGAAGACAGATACTAGGAAGGGAACTGCGAACTGCGAAGAAACCATGGGTGACAGAAGAAAAATTTCAGTTGATCGATGAGAGAAGGAAATACCAAACTGTTCAGGGAAATTCAGGAATACAGAAATGCAAGTCATTCAGGAATGAAATATACAGTAAGTGCATGGAGTTAACAGGAAATGGCTGCATGAAAAATTTGAAGACATCCAAAAAGATACTACTGTAGGAAGAACTGAGTGTACAGAAAAGTCGAAACAACCTTCGGTGAAATTAAAAGCAACGGCAGTATCATTAAAAGTTCAGACACAGTGGAAGAAACAGGAGTGGACAGGGAAGAGAAAGGAGATCCAGGAGAAGAATCAGTATTTAAAAGAGATTTGGAAGAATTAAAATCAAATAAGGCAGCAGGGAATTTCTGAAATCATTGTGGGATGTGGCAACAAAACGACTATTCACGTTGGTGTGTAGGATGTATGTGACTGGCGATGTACCATCAGATTTTTGGAAAAACATCATCAAAACAAATCGGAAAATAGCAAAAGCCCCTAACTGCGAGAATTGTCCCACAATTACCTTAACAGCTCATGCATGCAAGTTACTCTCAAGAATAGTATACAGAAAAATAGAAAACTGAGGATGTGTTAGATGACTATCAGTTTGGCTTTAGGAAAGGTAAAGGCTCGAGAAAGACAGTTCTGACTTCAGGGTTGATAATGAAAGCAAGAGTAAAGAAAAATGAAGATACGTTAATAGCATTTGTCGACCTGGAAAAAGCGTTCGATGATGACAAATGGTGCAATACTCCAATTACACAGAAAAATAGGGGTAAGCTATTGGGATAGACGGGTAATATACAATGTGTACTAAAACCAAGAGTAAAAATAAGAATGGAGGGAAAAACGAAGCGCTGATTAAACTGGGTGTAAGACAAGGATGTAGTCTTTCTTATCTACTGTTAAATCTATAAACCGAAGAAGAAATTAGGGAAAAGGTTATAGAGTGGAATTAAAGTTGAAGATGGAAGAATATCAATGATAAGATCTGGTGACGACAGTCGTATCCTCAGTAAAAGTGAAGAAGAATTAGAGGATATGTTGAACAGAATGAACAGTCTAATGAGTACAGTCTAATGACAGTAAACCGAAGAAAGACGAATGTAATGAGACGTAGCAGACATGAGAACAGCGACAAACTTAACATTATAAATGGGGATCACGAGGCAGAAAAAGTTAAGGTATTCTGATACCTAGGCAGCAAATTAACCTATGTCGGTCGGAGCAAAGAAGACATAAAAGCACACTATCTCTGGCAAAAAGGCACTCCTGGCCAATAGAAGTTTGCTAGTATCAAAGACTGGCCCTAACTTGAGAAATTAATATCTGAGAATGTACGTTTGGGGCACAGCACTGTGTGGTAGTGAGACATGGACTATTGGAAAACTAGAACAGAAGAGAATAGAAGCCTTTGGGAAGTGGTGCTACAGAAGAACGTCGAAAATTAGGTGGACTGATAAGGTAAGGAATGAGGACGCTTCCCGCAATATCGGCGAGGAAAGGAATATATGGAAAACACTGACAAGAAGAAGGGCCAGAATAGGACATCTGTTAAGGCATAAGGGGATTACTTCCATGGCACTAGAGAGGGTTTTAGAGGGTAAACCCTGTAGAGGAAGACAGGCTGGAATACGTCCAGCAAATCATTGAGGACGTAGGTTGCAATCACCACTCTGAAATGAAAAGGTTGGCGCGGGAGAGGAATTTGTTTCAGGCCACATAAACCTGTGAGAAGACTGATCACTGAAAAAATATTTAAATAAAATAAAAAAATTAAAGGTAGGTGTGTAGCTAGTGTTCGCTGCTCGAGTCTTGTACAGTACGTGTTGTTCATCCAACGAAACTTTTACCATACTATGAAGGAACATTATCAATAAGTGCCTTTTGTAAATGGGGATCCTAGAGGAAACTGAACGCCCGCCACAATGGGACCATGGAATGGTTCTACTCAAAAGTAATCACTACACACATTACGACAGTTACCCTCATCAATTCCGGTTTCGCAGAAACCCACCCTTGCACTTCCTCGTTCGACTCAAACCGGTGTCCACGCATGTCTTCAGGTCACCAAAGATACAAAAAACAGAAGGTGGAAGATCCGGACTGTATGTAGGACATTGCAGTGTGCCGCAGAAAAGTAGCTGAATTGTAGCCTTCGTGCGACAGGCAGTGTGGGAATGGGCTTCATCGTGCAACAGTATGATACCATCCGACAGCATTCCGGAGTGATTTGACTTTTGGCGCGTCACAGTTTTTGCAAATTGTCTTCATAATAATTCCATGCTCCTGGAACTCGACGAGCAGAGGGCCCTTGCAGTCTAAGAAGAGAAACATCGTGACCTTACCGGAACTTCTTGGATTTCTTGGGCAGGGGAGAAATGGAATGTTTCCATTGCTGTGTTTGGCGTTCGCCTCGAGTCCCCGTGGTGATATGGGACCGAAACGCATGCCCTTCCTCGTGGCACCGTAGCAGATGACTCAAACTTGACGTCATTCTGACGTATTTTGTCCCTCCATCAGGTGATGTGGCACCCACTGCTCGAAATTTTCGATAATACAAGTGGTCGTTGATGGTGGCATGCATGGAACCATCATTAATGTCAATCGGAACACTATTTCGTTCTCAGTGATTCGTTTATCTCCCCAGATAAGGCAATAAATCCGCCCATTACGTTAGGGCTAATGGCTCGAAGAGATGTTCCTGGGCTCGGATCGTCTTGCTATGGTGTGCTGCCTTCCCGGAATTTCCTCTTCTTTTCTTGAACACACAGGGACATGTAGTGTTCTCCGCACACACTGGACATGCGACGATGAATTCGGCGTACTTCAGAAAACGAACCACACCTCTTTGCTCTTCTTTGCATCCCTTCATGTCAACAGATGAACGAACACATAGACCAGTCTGCAAACAACACAGCTCTAACTCAACACTGTCGTGCACATGTTATGTGGCACTGTGCCGTTCCCCTGCTACAGCAGTGACAGTATCGAAATGTAAAAATAGTGGGACCACCTGTCGCACGGATTATACAGGGTGGTCCATTGATCGTGACCGGGCCAAATATCTCACGAAATAAGCGTCAAACAAAAAAACTACAAAGAACGAAACTCGTTTAGCTTGAAGGGGGAAACCAGATGGCGCTATGGTTATCCCGCTAGATGGCGCTGCCATAGGTCAAACGGATACAAATTGCGTTTTTTTTAAATAGGAACCTACATTTTTATTATATATTCGTGTAGTACGTAAAGAAGTATGAATGGTTTAGTTGGACTACTTTTTCGCTTTGTGATAGATGGCGCTGTAATAGTCACAAACATATGGCTCAAAATTTTAGACGAACAGTTGACGACAGGTAGGCTTTTTAAATTAAAATACAGAACCTAGATACGTTTGAACATTTTATTTCGGTTGTTCCAATGTGATACATGTACCTTTGTGAACTTATCATTTCTGAGAACGCATGCTCTTACAGCGTGATTACCTGTAAATACCACATTAATGCAATAAATGCTTATTTGACCCGGTCACTATCAATAGATCACCCTGTATATTATGGTGGTTGTTTGGTTTTCATTTGACTGTCCCTTGCAAAAGTGGAACAATAAAGAAGTATTAAATGGATGAGACCTGTCCACCGTAGAAGAAGACAACTCTTCTAAAGATGATGTGCTTTTAGGAAAGGCCGTCATTTCCATTGCTCAACAGATGGGTAGAAGAGTGAATGATATACTATAATTGGATTTAGGATTTTAATTTGTAGTGTCTAATCACTAGGAGATTGTGGGTAATGGTCGCAATGGAGATAAATTGACCAGTATTTAGCTTTAATCAGTGAGGTTGGTGCGCATATGAGTTTGAATGATATCGCATCAGTGGTACTGAGTCATTTCGTGAAGCTGCAGCAATTTCAAAGTAGGGTCCTCTGCATTGCTATTAAAGCCAGCCTGATAGTTCCAATGTGCAAAAATAGTAACAGTCATCAGAAAGAGCGCCTCGAAAGAGCAGCAAGTGAGCTGGCAGCAGCCTGGCTGGCAGCTGGCGGCTCTTAGCTGAATTGCTGTCGAGCATGCCGCCAGTTTCTTTGTTGCGCGCCTTCCAGTAATAGCGCCCCGGCCCGCAATCTGCGCCCCTCTTGCCGCCTCCAGCAGTATTTCTCCCTTCGCAGTACTGGAGTTCTGAAGACCATTCCTCGCGAGATCTGCCCATCAAGCTAAAAATGAGGTCGATAATATTAATAACAACAATAATAATTATAATAAACTTCATCCTTTGCCAGTCTTGTAGTCTTCATTACATCTCCCTGGAATCTCAGATCTGTCTCTGAAGTGTCACCGTCACTGTCTGCCAAGTGCTAAAGCTGCATTCGATCCACAGTAGTACCAACCATTTTCCGTTTTGTAAGGGACTCGAAACTACCTTTGAGGTAAAAGAAACGGTATCATTTTTTTTTCGAACAACGCTACAAATAAAACTTATTTAAATTCTATAGCGATTGGGAAGACCACAAATTTCTGGTCACTGCAAGTAGAATAGCATAAATATGAGGTGAAAGATATCATAAGGAGTTCTGAAAGAGCACAGGAGTTATGACTGGGCGCCACAGCAGCTATAAACGTAACGGACGGGATCGTTTCTAGCAGGCTGTTGACTCAAATAAGAGCTCTAGCAAATGTTATTAGCTCATTCTCAGATTGCCAGTGGATATATGTAAACATGTAACAAAAACACACTCATGTAAGTGGATAATCTGAAATTTTTCTAATATACTTTAGAAGAAACTGTGTGCTTGATAATTTACACATGCTTCAGACTCGCTATTAGGGCTTACAAAATATTTACTTCAACAGCATGATGGGATCGATGTCGTTGTTTGAATAAAATATCTTTGTACTGACGATTCTACGAAAGGGTAAATGCCCACTGTGCCGTGTCCCATCCTCTTTCGTGAAAGCGTATGCTTGCAGCGGTGTTATATTATTCGGGAAAGTGCTGTATGAATCCAGCTATAGCCCGTTCCAAAGCCATCGGTGTTTTCTGCTGTTACAAGAGTTTTAACAAATAGTTGCGAAAGAATCTTAGCTTACTTAAATATGAATGTTTATTACAGGCGATGATAGATCGCAGTAAAGTTTCAATTTCTCAGGTGCCTTCTCTTTGAAACATTCTTTTATACCGGTCAGTTTCCGTTACATTGGCAGGGCCT
This sequence comes from Schistocerca serialis cubense, assembly GCF_023864345.2. NCBI lineage: Eukaryota > Metazoa > Arthropoda > Insecta > Orthoptera > Acrididae > Schistocerca > Schistocerca serialis. Next base: position 169,605,502 of record NC_064642.1, read on the forward strand.
CGTATTAAAATCGCAAAATGAAATATGTTAACGCGAACAATTATCAGATACCTCACAGCTACGCAGAAGTTCAGACAAATGTCACATGTCTAGTAAAAACCTATTCCCATATCGTCATCGAGGATTCACTAACTGCATTATAGATTAACTTATCACAAGATGAATTTTATTTCATGATTACAAACTTCGCTTCATAATTTTTAATCTGAGCACACTGGTCGTAAACTTTTATGCAGGTGTGAAAAATAGGATCATTTTCTTATTCTCTGGATTTCCAATGGTCCACGCTAGACTTCCATTACGAGCTATGGTTCACACGTGATTTTCCCAGATCTTCCTCAGTCCAACATCAATGATCAACATCATTTGATCTATTTTTAATCAAGAAAGTTTTCTTAGTTTGAACAGTCCTCTCCAGATATTTTCTTCTTTTGGTGATCTGGGAGAATCGTGTTTCCTGGGTAGAGAAAACCTGAATATCAAATTCATTCACTTGTTTCACAAATGTATCGTCCCAAATTTTGAAACTGACTATTCGTTATTTCACTTTGTACAACATTTGATCATCTTCGTCTATTCTTTGTTTACCCTTAATCGGTATAGGGGGCCTACTGTATCAAAGCTTCCATTTTTCCCGTTCTATGTGTTTTCTCTTCCTTACCTCTGGCTAAAAGGGATGTATAGTTTGCCAACATTAGCGCTGAAATTTGTGTCTCTTGCCCTTTTATTTTTCTAATTTTTTTATTTACAGTTTCTTGTGCTAAAAGCCTATGGCTCCCTACACGAAATGTTTTAAGTAGTTAAGTTGTAAGTTCGTATTTTTCGTACTGTTGTTATAGGTAAGACATAGAACAAGATTAGATTCTGATATGTGGAATATTTGTTTTCATGAATATAACATGATTTGCAGCTACCGAGCAGTCTGGAAGCGGACAGTTTTGCCGCGTCTTTGTTGACCAAAAAGTGATGGTTCAAATGGCTCTGAGCACTATGCGACTTAATTTCTGAGGTCATCAGTCGCCTAGAACTTAGAACTAATTAAACCTAACTAACCTAAGGACATCACACACATCCATGCCCTAGGCAGGATCCGAACCCGCGACCGTAGCGGTCGCTCGGATCCAGACTGTAGCTCCTAGAACCGCACGGCCACTTCGGCCGGCTCAAAAAGGAAATATCCAATGGAAACAGAGGGGACGAAGTATTATCAGGACATGACGTATGGCACCAAATCAGCGGGATGTAAACACCGAAATCAGATATTACGAATTCAAGATCCAAGAGCACTTTGTGTCTGTAAACCAGCGAAGTTCACAAATGGGAACAATAAAAAAGACACTCCGTCTGCTGCAATATTACGAAGAAGATTCGTGCAATGCATTTTCATTGCATGTAAGTTGGTTGGTTGGTTTTTTTGGGGAAGGAGACCAGACAGCGAGGTCATCGGTCTCATCGAATTAGGGAAGGACGGGGAAGGAAGTCGGCCGTGCCATTTGAAAGGAACCATCCCGGTATTTGCCTGGAGCGATTTAGGGAAATCACGGAAAACCTAAATCAGGATGGCCGGACGCGGGATTGAACCGTCGTCCTCCCGAATGCGAGTCCATTGTCTATGCATGTAAGTCTGCAGGCTTTTGTGGCCGTTGTCACTGAAGTTAAACTCTCCTGGGTCATTAGGCCGCGTCATTTTTCTTCTAAAATGTTCGACGTTTCGACCCCTCTGTTGGGATCTTCCTCAGGATCTGTTGGTGCCCACTACTGCTAGAACACTGTCAGTGACGAGTGTCGCGTCCACTTGTAAAGGGGTAGTTTTCTTGCGTTCGTCCTGGAGAAGTGATAGTATTGGTTATAATTCAAATGGCTAGCGTTGGTGGGTCATAATCATAGGCTAATATTCCCGTTCTGATGCAGAAGGGGCGTTGGTACCTCATCTCCTGTCAATACCATTGGCGGTCCATCGTCATTGGTTAGAAAGGAACTAATCCACACTTATACTGGAGAAGGGTTATTGGTTGAAATGCCTGCTACCGCTATTGGTTGGTCGTCATCAATAGCTAGATTAGAAACGGACAGAGTAAGAGAGGGGGATGTTTACCCATAATATTATCGTCCGCCGAGGTGACTTGCAGCGCGTTGTTTATGCCGCTCACACACCGCGGCCGCGTATTTAGTTCCTTGATTTCGGGAGCCACGGTGCCGGAAGTCTATAGCCGTCCTATCTATTGAAATTAGACGCATTCTTAGAAATTTCAACCGCTTCTCGGATCTTTCTACTATAAATGTTTGTTTCTTTAGCCAGTACACGTACGTTTTTAAATTCGTTGACAGAGCTACAGTGCTCGTGATGTTCCGCTACTGCAGATTTTGCACTTTGTTTTAGCCGCATGTGCCGTTCGTGTTCCTTAATGCGTTCTTGCTCTTCCCGTTTCGCCTATATACACTTTTCCGCAGCCACATGATACTTGATAGACGCCTGCATTGTGGAGGTAATCAGGTGCATCCGTTTTCCGTTGGAAAAAGTCTTTTATTTTGTTTTGACTAAAGAAAGATGTTTGAATACCATTTTTCTTTAAAATTCTGCCTATGCGGTCAGTGACCCCAGAAAAGAATGGTAACCTGACGGAGTGCGAAGGCGGTTCCTCGACGTTCTTATTAGCGGTTTAAATATTCCGTCTAAAAGCCCTGTCGATTGAATAACTATCATACCCATTTGCCTTCAATGTCCTCTTTAAGAAATTCAAATCCGATTCCAAGTTGTCGTCATCGCTGCCGGCCGAAGTGGCCGTGCGGTTAAAGGCGCTGCAGTCTGGAACCGCAAGACCGCTACGGTCGCAGGTTCGAATCCTGCCTCGGGCATGGATGTTTGTGATGTCCTTAGGTTAGTTAGGTTTAACTAGTTCTAAGTTCTAGGGGACTAATGACCTCAGCAGCTGAGTCCCATAGTGCTCAGAGCCATTTTTTTTCGTCATCGCTGATACGGAAGGCACGTGAAGACAGAGTGTTAAGTACTGCTTGTTTCTGGGCTGGGTGGTGGTGCGAAGTGGGATCTAAATACCTGTTTGTGTTAGTCGGCTTTCTGTACACTCTGTGGCCTAGAGTGTTATCAGATCTTCGGTATACCAACACATCTAGGAACGTGAGACCGACCTCACTCTCAACCTCCAAGGTCTATTTGATTTTGGGGTGAATCCATTTTAGAAATTGTGGAACGCATGAAGTTCTTCTTCGCCGTGTGGCCACATAACAAATATATCGTCCACATAGCGGAGCCAGCAAGAAGGCTTCAAAGGAGCACTACTTAACGCTTGTTGCTCCAAATTTTCCACAAACTGCAACTGGCGAAGTGAGTGAGCCCATAGCAAGGCCGTCGGCCTGTTCATAGAATTCACCATTGTATTTAAAATAGCTCGAACGAAGACACAATTCAATTATGTTACAAACATCTAGAGCAACATTCTCTCGTATGATCTCCATTGTATCTGATACTGGGACATTAGTAAATAACGATGTCACATCGAAGCTAACAAGAATGTCACCTGCAGATATCCTCAGTGTGCGTATAATTTCTAGAAAATATATCGAATCTTTTATAAAAGTATTTGTTTTACCAACTAGATGTCTCAGTTTACCAGATAAATGACGTGCAAAAAAATAAGTCGGTGGGTTAATCCCACTGACTATAGGCCTCAAAGGAACCGATTCTTTACGTATTTTTGGTACTCCGTACATTCTGGGTGAGACAAGTTTCCGAGGTGTTGGATTCTTTGTAATAGAGCTGTCCAGTCTGGAGTCTGATATCAGGTTTTTCACTTTCCGAACGATTCTGTTCGTCGGATCGCTTTTTAACTTGCGATACACAGGATTAGCTATTAGTTGTTCCATCTTCCTGTGACAATCCACAGCGTCCAAAACAACAGTAGCATTCCGCTGATCCGATTTTGTTACAACGGTGCTTTCGTTTCCCATGAGTTTAATAAGAGATTTCCTTTCCTGTGCCGATATGTTGCTTTTCGGAGGTTTCGATTTCCGTAGAACTCTCGACACATCTTGTCTTACTTCTTCGGCCTGCACCTTCGGAAGACGAAACAAGGATGCTTCGACGGCATTTACGATTTCTTCAAAAGGTATTCTCTTCGGTGTAGTTGCGAAATTCAGACCTCTGCCCAGAACTAGAGAAGCTGCATCATCGAGTACTTCTGACGAGAGATTCACCATTACTCGCTTCGGATCCACAGTAGTGACTTCCTTCTGAACTGTAACCGCTAGCTTCTCGAAGCGGTTGTTTCGTAGCACTGAAATCGGAAAACCTTGTTGAATGATCAAACGTAATTCTGCCCACTTTATCCCAGTCCTAGGGTGAGAGAGTTGCCGCCAGTGAGAAATGCACATCAGTTAAACCGGAGCTAAGAAAACAAAATAAAACACTTCTTCCGACGGAAAACGGATGCATCTGATCACCTCCACAATGCAGGCGTCTATCAAGTGTCATGTGGCTGCGGAAAAGGAGAAACGGGGAGAACTGTTAAAGAACGCATTAAGGAGTACGAACGGCACATGCGGCTAAAACAAAGTGCAAAATCGGCAGTAGCGCAACATCACGAGCACTGTAGCTCTGTCAACGAATTTAAAAACGTACGTGTACTGGCTAAAGAAACAAACATTTATAGTAGAAATATCCGAGAAGCGGTTGAAATTTCTAAGAATGCGTCTAATTTAAATAGAGAGGATGGCTATAGGCTTCCGGCATCGTGGCTCCCCGATATCAAGGAACTAAATACGCGGTCGTGGTGTCTGAGCGGCATAAACAACGCGCTGCAAGTCACCTCGGCGGACAATAATATTATGGGTAAACATCCCCCCTCTCTTACTCTGTCCGTCTCTAATCTAGCCACTGATGACGACCAACCAATAGCGGTAGCAGGCATTTCAACCAATAACCCATCTCCAGCATAAGTGTGGATTAGTTCCTTTCTAACCAATGACGATGGACCGCCAATGGTATTGACAGGAGATGAGGTACCAACGCCCCTTCTGCATCAGAACGGTAATATTAGCCTATGATTATGACCCACCAATGGTAGCCATTTGAATTATAACCAATACTATCACTTCTCCAGCAAAAACGCCAGAAAACTCCCCCTTTACAAGTGGACGCGACACTCGTCACTGACAGTGTCTTAGCAGTAGTGGACACCAAAAGATCCTCAAGAGGATCCCAGCAGAGGGGTCGAAACGTCCAACATTTTAGAAGGAACATGGCGCTGCCTAATAACCCAGGAAATTTTAACTTCAGTTCAGTTTCGTTGCAGTTGTATGTTGTAACAGCGTAGCAAAAAGAGTTTGTAAGTATTTTCGAGTGAAGAAGAATGAATTAAGGCCCAAAAAGGAGTCTGTCATCCACTAATAAAATTAAATATCATATATATACGTGGTATGGAACTTTAATATAGGCAACTATTAATTTACAGCTCCTACAAAATAGATACGGGTTTCAAAGTTTTACTGACTTCCAGAATAGTCACCAGCTTTGTGTATAACCCGCTGCCAGCGATTTTGAAGTTGTAGGATACTCTTAGCAGTGCCAGTTGTGTTGACAGCTCGAGCGGCGCGGTCTATTGCCTGGCGTATTTGTAGCAGTTCTGAAGCGAATGAAATGAAAGAGGAAGCCGCCTGGTAGAATTATGCGCAGAGCACAACTTAATCATAGCTAACACTTGGTTTAAGGATCATGAAAGAATGTTGTATACATGGAAGAACCCTGGAGATACTAAAAGGTATCAGATAGATTGTGTAATGGTAAGACAGAGATTTAGGAACCAGGTTTTAAATTGTAAGACAGTTCCAGGGGGAGATATGGACTCTGACCACAATCTATTGGTTATGAACTGTAGATTAACACTGAAGAAACTGCAAAAAGGTGGGAATTTAAGGAGATGGGACCTGGATAAACTGAAAGAACCAGTAGTTGTACAGAGTTTCAGGGAGAGCATAAGGGAACAATTGATAGGAATGGGGGAAGGAAATACAGTAGAAGAAGAATGGGTAGCTTTGAGGGATGAAATAGTGAAGGCAGCAGAGGATCAAATAGGTAAAATGACAAGGGGTATTAGAAGCCCTTGGGTGACAGAAGAAATATTGAATTTAATTGATGAAAGGAGGAAATATAAAAATGCAGTAAATTAAGCAGGCAAAAAGGAATACAAACGTCTCAAAAATGAGATCGACAGGAAGGGCAAAATGGCTAAGCAGGGATGGCTAGAGGAGAAATGTTAGGATGTAGAGGCTTATCTCATTAGGGGTAAGATAGATACAGATAGATACTGCCTACAGGAACATTAAAGAGACCTTTGGAGAAAGGAGAACCACCTGCATGAATATCAAGAGCTTTGATGGAAACCCATTTCTAAGCAAAGAAGGGAAAGCAGAGAGGTGGAAGGAGTACATACAGGATCTGTACAAGGGCGATGTACCTGAGGACAATAATATGGAAATGGAAGAGGAGTTAGATGAAGATGTAATGGGAGATATGATACTGCGTGAAGAGTTTGACAGAGCACTGAAAGACCTGAGTCGAAACAAGGCCCCCGGAGTAGACAACATTCCATTAGAACTACTGACAGCCTTGGGAGAGCCAGTCCTGACAAAACTCTACCGACTGGTGAGCAAGATGTATGAGACAGGCGAAATACCCTCAGACTTCAAGGAGAATACAATAATTCCAATCCCAAAGAAAGCAGGTGTTGACAGATGTGAAAATTACCGAACTATCAGTTTAATAAGTCACAGCTGCAAAATACTAACGCGAATTCCTTACAAACGAATGGAAAAACTGACAGAAGCCGACCAGGGGGAAGATCAGTCTCGATTCCATAGAAATGTTGGAACACGTGAGGCAATACTGACCCTACGACTTATCTTAGAAGAAAGATTAAGGAAAGGCAAACCTACGTTTCTAGCATTTGTAGACTTAGAGAAAGCTTGTGACAACGTTGATTGGAACACTCTCTTTCAAATTCTGTAAGTGTCAGGGGTAAAATACCGGGAGCGAGAGGCTATATACAATTTGTACAGAAAGCAGATGGCAGTTATAAGAATCGAGGGGCAGGAAAGGGAAGTAGTGGTTGGGAAGGGATTGACACAGGGTTGTAGCCTCTCCCCGATGTTATTCAATCTGTATATTGAACAAGCATTAATGGAAACAAAAGAAAAGCACGGAGTAGGTATTAAAATCCATGGAGAAGAAATAAAAAACTTTGAGTTTCGACGATGACATCGTAATTCTGTCACAGACAGCAAAAGACTTGGAGGAGCAGTTGAACGGAATGGGCAGTGTCTTAAAAGGTGGGTATAAGATGAACATCAACAAAATCAAAACGTGGACAATGGAATGTAGTCGAATTATGTCAGGTGATGCTGAGGGAATTAGCTTAGGAAATGAGACACTTAAAGTAGTAAAGGAGTTTTGTTATTTGGGGAGCAAAAAATAACTGATGATGTTCGAAGTACAGAGGATATAAAATGTAGATTGGCAATGGCAAGGAAAGCATTTGTGATGAAGAGAAATTTGTTGACATCGAGTATAGATTTAAATGTCAGGAAGTAGTTTCTGAAAGTATTTATATGGAGTGTAGCCATGTATGGTAGTGAAACGTGGACGATAAATAGTTTAGACAAGAAGAGAATAGAAGCTTTAGAAATGTGGTGTTAAAGAAGAATGCTGGAGATTAGATGGGTAGATGACATAACTAATGAGTTGGTATTAAATAGAATTGGGGAGAAGAGGAGTTTGTGGCACAACTTGACTAGAAGAAGGGATCGGTTGGTAGGACATGTTCTGAGACATCGAGGGATCAACAATTCAGTATTGGAGGACAGTATGGAGGGTAAAAATCGTAGAGGGAGACCAAGAGATGAATACACTAAGCAGATTCAGAAGGATGTAGGCTGCAGTAAGTACTGGGAGATGAAGAAGCTTGCACAGGGCAGAGTAGCATGGAGAGCTGCATCAAACCAGTCTCAGGACTGAAGAGGACAACAACAACAACAAGCGAATGCTGTGAAGTGTTTCCTTCAGTTTAGAAATCGAGCTGAACTCACAAGGGCTTAAGTCAGGGGAGTGCAGTAGGTGGTATAGCACTTAGCAGCCCCATGAGTCAAACAAATCAGTAACAGCTTGCACTGTACGTGCTTGAGCATTGTCCTGAAAAATGATGGTCAGGTCCTGCAGTAAGTGTCATCACTTCTGTCTCTAAGCTGGTCGCAGGTTGTGTTCCAAAAATGAACAGTATGGTCAAGAGTGGGATTGAAATACGAAGTGAAAGGATATCATTGATAAGGTTCGCTGATTTTTCAGAATAATTAAAGTCTAGTGAGTGCATAATATAAACTGATAGTAAACCGAAGAAAGTCTAAATCAAAGGTAAATAACAGAAATGAGATTAACGGTAAACTTAACACCAAACCCGGTGAGCATGAAGTACGCGAGATTAAGGAATTCTGATATCCTGGAAGCAGATTAATACTTGAAAGACGAAGCAAGAGCGTCATATAACATAAAAAGGATCCTTGGCAAGGCATATAGCATGTTCCATGCCTAAAGAAATCAATTGGTGACAAATATAGGCCATAGTTGACGAAGACGACTGTAGCACAACATTGCACGTTAGTAAATCATGTACAGTGAGAAAACCGAAATAGAAGAGAATTGAAGCATTTGAGATGTGGTGCTGCACAAGAATGTTGAAAAACAGATGGGCTGCTAAGATAACGCATGAGGAGGTTTTCCGCAGAATCAACGAAGAAAGGAGCATTTGGAAAACAGTGACAAGAATAAGGGATGGGATGATGAAACGTGTATTAAGACATCTGGGAATAACCTCCATTGTATTAGAGGGAGCTGTAGACGATAAAAGCTATAGTAGAAGACAGAATTTGAGTATATCCAACAAATAATTAAGTACGGTACAAGTGGTAGTCTGAGATGAAGAGTTTGCGAGTGAGAGGAATTCGTGGTGGGCCACATCGAATCAGTCAGGAAACAGACGGCTCTAAAAACAAAAACAAAAAACAAGAAAACGTTTAATTACTCTCACACCCTTTCACTAAACACCACTGCCCAGTTAGCTACTTGGCACTAGAACGTTTTCCAGGTTTTTGCCTACTGAGTACGTACACACTTGCTAAATGGCTACGCTCCCATAGAAAATGGAACATAACTCGATCAGAAATCGACGCCGGCGCACGGGAATACGCGAACAAATTTTATAGTCGTCCTGTTATTGAAAACTAATGTGGTTGATAACGAAGGATCACCTACTCCTGATATCATAAGCATTCTACGAAAGCAACACCTCTGCCTCAGTTAGCACACATCTTCATCCTACACCCCATGAGGGCTGCCGTGAAAACTCAAAACATGCTTCACGAAACCGGTCTTCGGCCAGTCAGACTCAGTAGCCGTGTGTGGACAGCTTCGTTGGCCAATTACAATTCCACCATCAATACTGCTCAGGGAGTAAAGGTGCTTGGAAGCGTCGTCCATCCTTTGAAATTCATCCATGCTGGAGTAAACCTCGTAGGCCATGACTACAAGAAGTTAAGGAGGATTAGGGGAAGTGCAGCCCATCTTCCCCTTATTGGAAAAGAGCTCGTTATGCTGGATACTGGAAACTGGCTTTGGTGTACACAGTAGCTCCAGGACGAGTACAAGGTACGGCTAGCAAATAATATTGAAAACTCTCATATTAAGAAAATGGATCGATCTTTGTTGAACAACTTTTTATATCTTAGCTCTCATTTATTAACATTCATTATTGATGAACGATTTCGACAGTGGAAACTGTCTTCACAAGATCTTCGAAGAATTTTTGGTTACAAATCACGTTGCATTATGGGTTTACCACTTATGCTACGTCGTCATTATCATGGAGAATGTACAGCACATAATATTTGGGTATTTGAAAAGTAAAATCATGTACAGATAAGAAGCACCTTGTGCAGGTGACAGATTACAGCTCTTGGCCACCGTCCTGCAGTGCCGTTCACAGAAAAAAAAAAGAAACGAACTTATCGAGGGTCAGACCAGATTTGTGATGTGATTCAAGACTCCCTTGTAGACAGAACACAACACGTCGTTCTTAATGGAACAAAATCGTCAGATATAAACGTAATATCCGGAGTACCCCAGGGAAGTGTGATAGGAACTTTACTGTTTGCAATGTGTACGAATCATCTAGTAGAAAGAATTAAGCTCTTAAGACTGTTCGCAGATTTACAGTTGTCTACAAGGAAGTAGCAACGCCATAACACAATATGGATATTCAGAACGACCTACAGAGCACTGATGAACGGTGCAGGATCTGTCAGTTGATGCTTGTGGTAAATAAATGTCACATATTGCGCACACATAGAAAACGAAATCCACTTCTCTACAACTAGAATATTGATGACAAATTGCTGGAAACAGTATTTACGCTGAAAATATCTATGAGTGACTATCCAGAGCTACCATAAGATGAATGTCCACATAAAACAAATATTTGGAAGATCAGATGCCAGGCAGATGCATGGGAAGAATCTTAAGGAACTTTAACTCATCCACGAAGGAAGGGGCTTACAGGGCGCTTATTCGACTGATTTTCGAGTACTGTTCATCACTCTGAGATCGTTAACAGGTAGAACTGTTCATGGAGACAGAGAAGATCCAACGAATAGAGGCACTTTCGTCACGGGATCTTTTATTCGGCGGTAGAGCGTTACACAGATGCCCAACATACTACAGTGTCAGACGTTGCAAGAGAGACGTTGAGCACCACTGACAGGTTTGCTGTTGAAATTTCGAGAGAGCACTTCCCTGGAAGAGTCGGATAGCGTACGTATTTTTAATTTCGCGGGGTCTATACACTTGTTTTTCAAAACTTTATCTTGATGGTATACATGTTCCTCACGTATCTCTCTATTTCCAGCTGATCGGAATATTTATTTTATTGTTGACAACTGCTCTGGTTCAGCTAAGCAACTTTTTCGGTACACGAGTACACTAAGGCCCAAACGTCGCAATAGAAACTGCCTGAAGAGCCCGGACCGAAGAAACTTCGACAAGTTCGATCATATGTGAAGGTTCTTCTCACTGTTTTCTTCGATTGCAGTGGCATTGCGCATCATGAGTTGCTTCCTTACGGACGTACGGTCAGTAGGGAATACTATGTGGAAGTTGTACGCCGTTTGCGTGAAGCAATTCGAAGAAAAACACCTAAATTGTGGAAAACCCACTCGGGGGAATTGCATCACGGTAATGCTCACGGTCACATCTCAATGCTTTTTCGGGACTTTCTGGCAAAGAGAAAAACGTTGTGTTGCCTCAGCTACCGTACTCACCGGACATGAACCTCTGCAACTTTTTTCGATTCCCGAGGCTGAAGAGAATAGTAAAAGATATCATTTTGCGCCTCTCATTGAATAAAACCAAAAATCTGAGGGAGCTGAACCTCATATCGAAAAACGAGCTCCAGAAGTGCTTTCAGGATTGGAAAAAGCTCTGGCACAATGAGTTATATGTATGGGATTACTCTGAAGGGGACATAGTTGATGTTGATAAATAAATAAATAAATATTCCTTGAGAAAAACAAGGATTCCCGCTACTGTTTGAACACATTCCGTCCATCTCGTGAAATGACCTCGACGAGAAAATTCGACAAATTAGCTCTAATACTGAGTCTTATCGACAGTCATCGTTCCGCCACACCATTGACGAGTGGTACTGAGAAGGGCGCTACGGAAAGTATTCTCTGCTACAACCTGTTAGGTGGGTTGCCGAGTATGATGTAGATGTGGATGTATGATAGTTGTTCAATCGACGGGGCTTTTAGGCGGAATATTAAACACGCTAATAAGAATGACGAGGAACAGCCTTTTCACTCCTTTAGGTTACCGTTCGTTTCTGGGGTCACTGACTGCATAAGATGAATTCTAAAGAAAAATGGTGTGCGGACATGTTTCTTTAGTAAAAAAAAAAAATTCTCCGACGAAAAATTGATGTACCTGATTGCCTCCGGAATACAGGCGTGTCTTACGTGACATATGGCTGCGGCAAAGTGTGTATAGGCGAAATGGGGAGAACTGTTAAATAATGCATTAAGGAACACGAACGTCACACACAGCTAAAACAAAGTGTAAAAACAGCAGTAGCGGAACATCATAAGAACTGTGGCTCTGGCGTCGATTTTAATAACGTACGTGTGCTGCCCAAGGAAGCAAACATTTATAGAAGGAAGGTCCGAGAAGCGGTTGAAATTTTCAAGAATGCTTGTAATTTCAATAGAAAGGACGGCTGTAGGCTTCAGGCATCGTGGCTCCCCGCCATCAAGGAACTGAATGTGCGGCCGCGGCGTGCGAGTGACATAAACAACGCGCTGCAAGTCACCTCGGTGGACAAAAATATTTTGGGTAGACATTCCCTCTCTCCAGCTCTGCCCGTTTCGCCTTTACCGTAGCCAATGATGACGGCCAACCAAGAGCAGTAGGAGGAATTTCACCCTATAACCCATCTCCAGCGTTATTGTGGAATAGTGCCTTTCTATCCAATGACAATGGGCCACCATTAGTATCCACAGGAGTTTAGCGAACAACGCACCTTCTTCTGCAATAGTCCGGGAATATTAACCTATGACTGGGGCCCACCAACAGTAGCCACTAAAACGTTAACCAATACTCCCGCTTCTCCAGGACAAACGCGGGAATCTCCCCTTTATAAGAGAACGCGACACCAGTCTCTCACAGTGTTCTAGCAGTAGTGGACACTGGAATATACTGAAGAAGATCTCAGCAGAGGGATATAAACGTTTATTATTTTGGAGGAAATATGACACGGCCTAACAAACCAGAAGATTTTATTCATCATTTTGATTTGCAGCCCCTTGTATTGTCCGTGTTTGCAGTTAAAATTGTGGGATGTGAGGTCCGCCAGTTATGCAAAACACCGTTTTTCTCGGTACCCAAACATGTTTCGGCACTACTGTGTCATCATCAGTGGGTTTTGATTTTTATTTATTCTGAACTGTGAACATTTTTGTTATATGATTATCAAATTATGTGCATTTTTAGTTCAAACAACAGATCGTTTCTGCCCGCATCTCGTAGTCGTGCGGTAGCGTTCTCGCTTCCCACGCCCGGGTTCCCGGGTTCGATTCCCGGCGGGGTCAGGGATTTTCTCTGCCTCGTGATGGCTGGGTGTTGTGTGCTGTCCTTAGGTTAGTTAGGTTTAAGTAGTTCTAAGTTCTAGGGGACTTATGACCACAGCAGTTGAGTCCCATAGTGCTCAGAGCCATTTGAACCATTTGAACAGATCGTTTCTATTTGTAAATACCTTTACATTTGGTGTGCATAAATTTTCTGGGTCACTTTTGTGTTAATTACTACATGTAGCTTGTCATCTGCAACCAAACGATGTTGATGAGAAAGTTTTTTGCTGGGAGTTAACCTATATTCTAGAATGTAATTTAGTTTTCGCGATGTTTTCACGCCTCTTTTTGTTTTTACTTACGTTTTCGTGTGGCAAGCACTTCCATTCTCCGCATCCTGCTGAGGTGTTGTGCTGCACACGTAACTATAACAAGCGTTTTCCACAAATAACGCAGTAAAACACTTTTCACTTCACCAGAACACAGTGTGATTGTGGTGTGTTGTGTGTCTCAGTCCACTTGTTCACCAGAGAGTTCGGCGCCAAATTTGAATATCGTTTGCATTCTATCTTTGTGTGTGTGTGTGTGTGTGTGTGTGTGTGTGTGTGTGAGTGTGAGTGTGAGTGTGTGGTGCTGTTTTTATTTGTAAAGTTCCTTTACTGTGTTAAATAGTGTGCCCTTGTAAAGTATAGTGTATTCGCTTAAGACCTGTTTTCCATCTGATATTGCCTTCTGTATATGGAAGTTTTCCTCAGTGGTCAGTTTGCTGTATCGACTGTGGCTGGGTTTTAGTGTTCTTAAGTCTGTTTCTATTGTGGTTGGGTGGTGATTGTTGGCTACAAGGTGGTCACCAAATGTTCTGTGGTAGCTATTGCTTTTTAAAGCTCTGAGATGTTCTGAGTATCTACATCTACATCTACATCCATACTCCGCAAGCCACCTGACGGTGAGTGGCGGAGGGTACCTTGAGTACCTCTCCATTCTATTCCAGTCTCGTATTGTTCGCGGAAAGGATTGTCGGTATGCTTCTGTGTGGGCTCTAATCGCTCTGATTTTATCCTCATGGTCTCTTCGCGAGATATACGTAGGAGGGAGCAATATACTGCTTGACTCCTCGGTGAAGGTATGTTCTCGGAACTTCAAAAAAAGCCCATACCGTGCTACTGAGCGTCTCTCCTGCAGAGTCTTCTATTGGAGTTTATATATCATCTCCGTAACGCTATCGCGACTACTAAATGATCCTGTAACGAAGCGCGCTGCTCTCCGTTGGATCTTCTCTATCTCTTCTATCAACCCTATCCGGTACGGATCCCACACTGCTGAGCAGTATTCAAGCAGTGGGCGAACAAGTGTACTGTAACCTACTTTCTTTGTTTTCGGATTGCATTTCCTTAGGATTCTTCTGATGAATCTCAGCCTGGCATCTGCTTTACCGACGATCAACTGTATATGATCCTTCCATTTTAAATCACTCCTAATGCGTACTCCCAGATAATTTATGGAATTAACTGCTTCCGGTTGCTGACCTGCTCTATTGTAGCTAAATGATAAGGGATCTTTCTTTCTATGTATTCGCAGCACATTACACTTGTATACATTGAGATTCAGTTGCCATTCCTTGCACCATGCGTCAATTCGCTGCAGATCCTCCTGCATTTGAGTACAATTTTCCATTGTTACAACCTCTCGATATACCACAGCATCATCCACAAAAAGCCTCAGTGAACTTCCCATGTCATCCACAAGGTCATTTATGCATATTGTGAATAGCAACGGTCCTACGACACTCCCCTGCGGCACACCTGAAATCACTCTTACAATCTTGTTTTGAAGTTTCTGCATGTTTGTCCTGTGTACACTGACTGGCAAGTGTTGCATGTGAGTTCATATGTTCCTGATCAGTTAAATTTATCCACGAGTGTTTTTTGTTTTCTGATCTTTTCTGTGTAGTGTTAGCCGTTCTGTATCCTATACTGTGAACAATTTTGTTATTATAATCGTTTATCAAAAATGTTCACATTGCAGAATAAATAGATACGAAAACCCACTGATGATGGCACAGTGGTGCGGAAACATGTGTGGGTACTGAGATAAACGGTGTTTTGCATAACTGGCGGACCTCACATCCAACAGAAGATTTTAGCTTTTGTGACAACGGCCACGAAAGCCTGCAGAGTTACACATAACTATTTTTGTCTTCAAGTATGTACAAGTGGTGTGGTGTCACCTGCCTTAACAGTTGCATACCTATGGGGGGGGGGGGTCTGTAACTGACCCCAACGAAGTTTTTAGGCTAAAACTCCTGTCGTGTTCAGTAGTTTATTTAATAAATTCATGACATTTATCGTAATTATAATTGCTACAATCGACAATAAGAACAGCTTTCGCTTTGCACTCATTGTCCAGTTATAGCGATTATTATAACTGAAGGGGTAGCAGGTCAACAATCACCACTAGCAGTCAACCAGTAAACAGTGTCGTGAGTGGAAGGTAATATCTTTGTGGCATTTGACAGAATGTACACGAAGATGAAATTGACACATGGCGAAATTAGAAATTTGCTTGAGAGTTCAGACAATGAAGTTAGTGGTGAACTATCCGAAAGCTCAATTAGTGAAACTGAAGATGTAGTCATGGAAATTCCAGATCAAGTAGTTTCTGACAGCAGCGAGTTGGATGAAAGTGAACAGGGTAAGTATTGATTTTTATTACTTTTTGCAGATATTTTGGAGTATAATAGGATGTGTGTCTCGGTTGAGTGCTTAGTTTGCTAGTGTTCGGTTCTGTTTTCATATTTTTATAGATATTTAACCAACAAGAAGACGACCCAGGCCGAAAGCACAAATTGATCAACGTGAAAAAGAGATGGTGGCCCCGTCAAGTATGATATGGAAGAGAAGCCCTTGCGTAAATCAAAGGAGGAGGTCGGTTGGTAACGTAATGAGAACCCCGAAAAGAACTAAGCCAGGGATAAAACCTGATGTGTACCAATCAAAAGCTTGGAAATCTAAGGGAATCATCTGAAGATATTTTCATAAAAAAATCGAAAGCGTTTGAAAGAGAAGAAATTGTGTCCGCAATTGGAATTCTATTGAACTGTGGAGTCCATAGACAGAACAAGGACAGTTTACGTGATACATTTAGTAAAGAAAACTTTCAGGTGTACCGAGCTTCATATTCTGCGCATAGACTGAGGCTCTTACTGTAGTGCTTGCGTTTTGATGATGCTCTAACGCGAGCAGCTAGACAAATTTGCTTCTATCAGGGATATATGGAACATGATATCTAGTAAATTTCCTGAGTTTTATAATCCTAGTGAGTCAGTCACAGTGGATGAAGAACTTGTGACTTTCCATGGGCGATGCCTGTTAACGCTGTATATCCCAACAAAACCAGGAAAATATGGAATAGAGGTGAACCTGTTATGTGATTCAGATGCGAAATACTGCTTCGTTGCGGATCCCAACGCTGGAAAGCACGCTAATGAGAAGAACCATAACAGTGGCCCTGAAATAGAAGATCTAACTTGAAACAATCTGGAAGAAATGTTACCATGGACAGAAAGTTCACTACCGTTCCACTCGCATCTGATCTCTTGAAGGAGAAAATAACTAGAGTTGGTACTATTCGAAGTGACAAACGCAATGTTCCTACAGAACTACGTCCTATTTCTCTAAAAAAAGCTACACCGGGAACAATCCGATTCGCCTTTAGTGATGATGCCGCTTTAGTCAGTTACGTGCCTACGAAAGGAAAGGTTGTTACAGTATTGTCAACCCAGCATCATGATATGAATGTGACGGAAGAAGCCAGACATCATCCTATTCTACAATTGTACAAAATCAGGAGTGGATACATTCGATTAGTGTGTAAGAACTTACAGCTGCCGTCGAGCAACGCGTCGATGCCCAATGGCGGTGTTTTTCAACTTGTTTGACATTGCAGCATACAATTCATATGTTGTGTTTCAAGATACACATAAGGAATGGATAAAGAATTACCCGACAAAGAGTTCTGGAAGAAAGAAGTACCTGAAAGATCTTGCTCGTAAACTTCGTGATCTCAACATGAAAAGACGCGCTCAAAATGCTGTAGGGCTACACTCAAAATACACTACAGCATTCTCAACTTTTGGGTATGAGTGTAATCAAAATCAAGGTGTTGCGAGTAGAGGAAACAACGTTACGAAGCCGCGACGGAAAGTAACACGTGCAGCTGTGCATAATCTAACAAAGAAAGGACGCTGTTACTTATGCGCCAAAGCAAAGACCGTAAGTACATGAAGGCTTGCACTTCTTGCAGGAAGTATATCTGCCCTGCACACACCTAGAAAGAAGTAGTTCGTATTGCAGAGTGTTCTGAATGTGAATCTGAGCAATCCTTGTAATTATGAAATTAATAGAAATAGATGTAAAAAAAACGATTTATTTTTTACTCAGAATGTCCCAGAAACACTTTCCCAGTAATAATAATCAACATTTTAATCTTCTAATCCGCCAAAATTAGTGTGATGCTTGTGGTGTCAGTCACTGACCCCTTCCATTGGCGTTGGCCAGTGAAACATACAGCATAGGTTGTTGTTGTTGTGGGTTTCAGTCCTGAGACTGGTTTGATGCAGCTCTCCAAGGTACTCTATCCTGTGCAAGCTTCTTCATCTCCCAGTACCTAGTGCAACCTACATCCTTCTGAATCTGTTTAGTGTATTTATCTCTTGGTCTCCCTCTACGATATTTACCCTGCACATGTTTGGGTACTGAGAAAAATGGTGTTTTGCATAACTGGCGGACCTCACATCCAACAGAAGATTTGTTTTCAAATATTGACAAGTGGTGTGGCGTCACCTGCAATCAGCATGTTGGACTAGTGCCGGTTGCTCTCGGCCACCTCGGACTAGGCGGCAGGAACAGGTGGTTCGCGGCGGCTGTACCGCGGGCCGGCCTACCCCGCCGCTGCGGCGCTGGCTCCGCCACGTGGCTCGGCCGGTGCGCCGGCGCCGGCGTCGCGGCGCGCTCGTCGCCAGTCGCGCTCAGTCGGCGCGGAGATGCGGCGGCGGTGGCCGGCAGCCGCGACTTCCAGCCCCCGCTGGACGGCCGAGTCGCGCGAGTGCTTCCCGTCCGCGTCACTCCGGCACCAGCAGCCGCTAGCATGAGGAGCAGCCCGCGAGTCGTTGCCGGGCCGACGCGCTCCGCACTGTGCGTCGCCGTCGTCGCGGCGGTCCTGCTCGGTGAGTGTCAGTGTGTCAGGGGGAGGCGACCCTGGAAACAGGTGGCGCTCACCAGGGCTTCGACCTTCCGTCACCCTCCAACTTGTCTCTGGCCTAACCTTCGACAGTGCACAGGTAGCATGCTCTGTCTGGCTCTCGCTATGCACTGAGTACGAAACATTGTATCAGCCTTCGAGGAAGTGTACAGGATGCTTGAACGCCATCTGTCCCTCATATGGCCCCTATATTAAGAGTTTCGGAATTATCCCTCTGTGTCTTGTCTGTTCCGATATACTTCCTTGCATTGTAATGTCCCACTTTTTTAAGAACGCTGTACTGTTTCTGACGGTTACCGATGTTTGCGTTTGTGAACTACTTGCACAACCGGAAATGAACTGCTCGATTTAAAATTGAGCTGTAATGCTGAAATCACCACTGAAAACAAACATATTTGACAGTTGCACTTGGGACTTCTTCCCCTTATACAACGAAGGTCGCAGCTGCGGCAGAGCATTCCATTAGAACCTAGAAGCTTAAAACTACGAATCAATCGGCGGCCTTTTCACTGACTGAAACCTGTAGTTTCTATCTATGACTTAACGTACAATGCGCAAAATATAGTCTGCGCTGTATTTCTTAGAATACTGTAGAATTTTAAGTAGTTCAACGTAACACGTCTATCAGGCATAGTAGATTCCAGTAACAACAGGTGAAGTAATTACCGGTTTCGCGCTAAGATTTTTGAGCTTTCTTTTCTGCATTTCCGGTATTATTTTGCAAAGAATCATTGCGGAACGTGTCCTCCAGTTTGAGAACCAGTATAGTAAATAGCAAACACTGTGAATTTCATTAAAACATGGTTTTTTTTGAGGATATTCTCGCTGTTAACGATGTAAAATATGATCTAATACATTTTCTTACTGTGCAACTTGCCGATCCCTTGCATATATAAAGCAGTTGTATTATCAATGTTCTGTTAAAACAATCTTTTCTCCAGTCTTTAAGAGTTTAGTTAATTCCAGATGAAATATGTTTCACAACCGTTTTCAGGTGTATTTCTTTCTGACTTCACTAGTATTCTTGCTACCCCATTGACAATGACGTACTCCTTTGCTGAAGTGACCTACCTGGAAGATATCTTCATTAATTAAATTGCAGGTTCTTCTTTAACCGACATTTCTGCATTTAGCGAAACAAAAAGATTAATTAAAATTTTGTGTAACTTATTCCTCTGCAGATAGGGCACAGCTGCAGTGACTATTTTGTCGTGACGTCCCCACATAACACCACTAAATTGTTCTGTGAGAGGAAAGCAGAGTGCTGGTTTCTAACCTGCTTCTGAAGCACCTGCTATTTGTTATCTGATACCACAGAACTTGTATTCCTTTTTTTGATGTATTGTGTTTCCTGTGTTTCAGATTAATTAAGTTTGTCGCAAATGTTATTCACTTCGTGGATTCTTTTCTGTAACACTTTCTGAGCAGTAGTTTTATACCATTACAATCCACAATCCCAGTCCTTGAAATAGATTGGTAAACATATATAAGACTCAAACAGAACACAAGATTGTGAACGTTATTCTCAGTGTTAACGATGTAAGAAGTGGAACACGTTCCTCTGATGGATGTTTCGGCTTTAACATGATAAAGTTTCGGTTCTCTCGCAGTTATTTGAGATGTATAGTAAATATCATGAGTGTTGTAAGCTCTCCCACAAGTCAAAGATTGTGTCAAAGAACACTTGCAGCGCTTACTGCTAGTAATATCGTGTACGTCATAAAATATGGGATTTTTATACGATATTAACCTGTAATGTCTATTAGAGTGACCCACCGGCGATTGTTTCCACACTTACACAGGCATGTCTGGAAAGCGATACATAAATAATGATTAGTTTTTATGAAAGTACGTATACACTTTATGAATGGTTGAATAAATTTTTATGTTAGTACAAACAAGGCGATTGATATCTCATGCGGAACAGTTTTTAGCAGTTGCAAACTCCCGTTGATTTGCTTACCTAGATTCATTGCTATTCCGCTCTTCTTTTACTGAATTTCGTAGGCTGAAGCGAAGTTACTAACTCTTAACCTTCCTTCCGAATAAAGTTACCAATTTTACTTTTTCTGTCGATGGGACACTACGTTCAGTGGTGTTCGGTGATTTTAAGCTCATACTCCCATTCTCTTTCGTAGAACAGGTGTCACTTTGTCACTTATGTATTGCATCTGGTCGATTACCTTAAGAAAATTTCAGAATAAAATAATGCTCCTGTTCCGAGTTCGAAA
Organism: Schistocerca serialis cubense; assembly: GCF_023864345.2. Lineage (NCBI taxonomy): Eukaryota > Metazoa > Arthropoda > Insecta > Orthoptera > Acrididae > Schistocerca > Schistocerca serialis. Next base: position 169,626,171 of record NC_064642.1, read on the forward strand.
CTCAATAATTGGTTACCGGAGCAAGTCAATATTATTTGAGATTTCCTTCTCTGGTGCACTCTAATAGATTTTCTTTAACATTTCGTGGAATACAGTGGAGTCACTTGCCATGTGCACGACGATAATCGCAAAATAATGATTTGTGTCACTCATTTTACTAGTTTCTTTCCCGTGAACGTTCCCTTTGTTCGAGTAGGTTCCTGCTTTGTCTCGGCGGAAGACTGCAGAGATTGAGACATTAATCATTCTTTATATCAAAGAGCGGCGTTTGCTGCCAGTGGTAAAAATAGAAATGCTTTAGACGTAGCATTTGATTTAGAACTGATAACATGACAATCACGAATTCGTAATCTTGCTTGATGCCTAGCGTCCTTGTTATTGGCTGTGTGTGTGTCAGAGAGAGAGAGAGAGAGAGAGAGAGAGAGAGAGAGAGAGAGAGAGAGAAATAGGGGCAGGTCGCTAGTATTGACTGCAAGCATGAAATATTTATGACTGACTTCCTCCAGAAAAGAAATTTTGTCGAAAGTTAGAAGCAAAAATTTAGTTGTATTGTGGCCTCTGCAATTTGATGTTTCGAATATGGAACGCAGTACGTCATTCCCTCCACACTGACCCATCAAGGAGCTAGATACCAACCAAAGGATCACATTTAATAACTGCAGGATGCAGAAAACAGGATCAGACAAAACATCAGTTACGTTTTAGTGAGTCTTGGTGTATTTATGGCAAATGACAACATAATCTCTCTATGACTATGTACCCCAAAGGACAAGTAAGTAAGAAATGCTTTCTTTCTTATCTTAGCTGTAGATTTTGAACTCTCGGTTCAACACTAAACAGATCAAGTCAAAGTTTTACAAGAAATACTCCTCCCCCACTAGTTTGCAGGTGCTCTCGTTTTTATTTCTGGTGATTTATAGTATGCTTAATAGAAAAATTAAACAAAATTTTCACCGTAAAAGATTTCATGACATAAAACTAGACACAACGCTGATGATGAAACAAAAAAAGTCTAGAAAATATTCCTATGTCTTTGACGACGCCAGTTGATGCTACGGGAATCCTCTGTAATTTGATGTTTCGAATATGGAACGCAGTACGTCATTTCCTCCACACTGACCCATCAAGGAGCTAGATACCAACCAAAGGATCACATTTAACAACTGCAGGATGCAGAAAACAGGATCAGACAAAACATCAGTTACGTTTTAGTGAGTCTTGGTGTATTTTAATCTGACGGTAATGACCTGCTTTATTGAGTCTGGCTATATCTGAAGTCTCTCTCTCTGAACTTTTGCTATCCCAGTAATTAATATGTTTTTAGTAAAGAAAAACGTTAATCTCATCCGTCAGTCTGTGTGTTACTTGCTTCTATTACGGGAAGAATGAAGTTTTGGCCATAAACTGAAATGTGATGGCTTCCTATCCGTCTGTTGAATTCTGCTTTAATCTAGAGGAAAAGCAGAATTTATTGCAACAATTATAAACAAGCTAAACAGAAAATGAAACATTTTATTTGTTATATTTTACATCATTTGGACCAGTAAAGATAAAAATCATAGCTCTGTTTCAGGCTATTTTATACATTTTCTGCTTCATGATGGCTGTTCGGAAGGTAAGGTCCGATTGGGTGTGACATGGAAACTACTGTGAAAATATGATGAAGTTTTGCACGAATGTCCTGCGTTGTGTCTCCAGTACGCCCGTCGATCACATTACGTCGCTTCTTTCAGTTCTAAGTGCATAGTGAACTCTTAAAGATGCCTAGAAAGACGGGTCACCCGCCAAATATGAGGGCCTGATGAGAGATTTCTCCCGATGTCACGCACCATACATAACATACGTCATGCATTCCTTCTTCAAGACAATTCTCGGCCGCACTCTGCGATATTACTTATGTAGGACGTTGTAGGCTGAGCGGACTGGTAAAACTGGACAGGTGGAAAACAGTGACGGAACTAACATCGGACTTTAACACTGAGAAGAGTACAGGTGTGCCTGAACAAACAGTATGCCGAAAACTGCTAAAGATGGGCCTCCGCAGCTAACAACTCATACATGTGCCACTATTAACACCACGACACCAGCAATTATGACCAAAATGTGCACGTGGCCGTCGGCACTGGAGGTGTGCGCAGTGGCAGAGAGTTGCATGGTATGATGAATTCCGATATCTTCTTCGTCATGGGTCGTCTTCTAGGACAACAATTCCGTGACATCTGTACCGCGGAACAGAGACAAGCTGGTGGTGGCTTTAATATGCTATGGAAAACATTGCTGTGGGCATTCATGTGTTCAGTGCATCTCGTGCAAGGCACCATCACGGCCAAGAAGTATCACACACTGATTACAGACCACGTACACCGCCTCATGACGATTATGTTTCCGAAGGCAGTGGCATTTTTCAGCAAGATAATGTGCCATGACACAAGACTAGGAGTGTGATGCAGCGGTTCGGGGAACACAGTGGCTAATTCCAGTCGCCAGATCTGAACCCCATAGAACACATATGGGGTGCGATTGAACGTGGCGTGGAATGTCCACGCCCCACTTATCTGGAATTCAGGAAGTAGTTGACTTGTGTGTGCAGACGTGGTGCCAGCTAATTCCAGCGACCTACCAAGGCCTCATTGCTTCCATGCCAATACGAGTCACCGCTGTCATCCGTGCCAAAGGTGGACATACCGGCTTTTGGCTGTTGTTGTTGTTGTGGTTTTCAGTCCTCGTTTGATGCAGCTCTCCATGCTGCTCTATCCTGTGCAAGCTTCCTCATCTCCCAGTACTTACTGCAACCTACATCCTTCTGAATCTGTTTAGTGTATTCATCTCTTGGTCTCCCTCTACGATTTTTACCCTCCACGATGCCCTCCAATGCTAAATTTGTGATCCCTTGATGCCTCAGAACATGTCTCTTCTTCTTGTCAAGTTGTGCCACAAACTCCTCTTCTCCCCAATCCAATTCAATACCTCCTCATTAGTTATGTGATCTACCCATCTAATCTTCTGCTTTCTTCTGTAGCACCACATTTCGAAAGCTTCTATTCCCTTGTCGTCCAAACTATTTATCGTCCATGTTTCACTTCCATACATGGCTACACTCCATACAAATACTTTCAGAAACGACTTCCTGACACTTAAATCTATACTCGATGTTAACAAATTTCTCTTCTTCACAAACGCTTTCCTTGCCATTGCCAGTCTACATTTTATATCCTCTCTACTTCGACCACCATCAGTTACTTTGCTCCCCAAATAGCAAAACTCCTTCACTACTTTAAGTATATCATTTCCTAATCTAAATCCCTCAGCATCACCCGACTTAATTTGACCAGATTCCATTATCCTCGTTTTGCTTTTGTTGATGTTCATCTTATATCCTCCTTGCAAGACACTGTCCATTCCGTTCAACTGCTCTTCCAAGTCGTTTGCTGTCTCTGACACAATTACAATGTCATCGGCGAACTTCAAAGTATTTATTTCTTCTCCATGGATTTTAATACCTACTCGGAATTTTTCTTTTGTTTCTTTTACTGCTTGCTCAATATATGGATTGAATAACATCGTGGAGAGGCTACAACCCTGTCTCACTCCCTTCCCAACCACCGCTTCCCTTTCCTGCCCCTCGACTCTTATAACTGCCATTTGCTTTCTGTACAAATTGTAAATAGCCTTTCGCTCCCTGTATTTTTACCCCTGCCACCTTGAGAATTTGAAAGAGTGTATTCCAGTCAACATTGTCAAAAGCTTTCTCTAAGTCTACAAATGCTAGAAACGTAGGTTTGCCTTTCCTTAATATTTCTTCTAAGATAAGTCGTAGGGTCAGTATTGCCTCACGTGTTCCAACATTTCTACGGAATCCAAACTGATCTTCCCCGAGGTCAGCTTCTACCAGTTTTTCCATTCGTCTGTAAAGAATTCGCGTTAGTATTTTGCAGCTGTGACTTATTAAACTGATAGTTCGGTAATTTTAATATCTGTCAACACCTGCTTTCTTTGGGATTGGAATTATTATATTCTTCTTGAAGTCTGAGGGTATTTCACCTGTCTCATACATCTTGCTCACCAGATGATAGAGTTTTGTCAGGACTGGCTCTGCCAAGGCCGTCACTAGTTCTAATGGAATATTGTCTACTCCGGGGGCCTTGTTTCGACTCAGGTCTTTCAGTGCTCTGTCAAACACTTCACTCAATATCGTATCTCCAATTTCATCTTCATCTACATCCTCTTCCATTTCCATTATATTGCCTCACGTGCATCGCCCTTGTATAGACCCTCTGTATACTTTTTCCACCTCTCTGCTTTCCCTTCTTTGCTAAGAACTGGATTTCCATCTGAGCTCTTGATATTCATACAAGTGGTTCTCCTTTCTCCAAAGGTCTCTTTAATTTTCCTGTAGGCAGTATCTATCTTACCCCTCGTGAGATGAGCCTCTACATCCTAATATTTGTCCTCTAGCCATCCCTGCTTAGGCATTTTGCACTTCTTGTCGATCTCATTTTTGAGACGTTTGTATTCCTTTTTGCCTGCTAAATTTACTGCATTTTTATATTTCCTCCTTTCATCAATTAAATTCAATATTTCTTCTGTTACCCAAGGGCTTCTAATACCCCTTGTCTTTTTACCTATTTGATCCTCTGCTGCCTTCACTACTTCATCCCTCAGAGCTACCCATTCTTCTTCTACTGTATTTCTTTCCCCCATTCCTGTCAATTGTTTCCTAATGCTCTCCCTGTAACTCCATACAACCTCTGGTTTAGTAAGTTTATCCAGGTCCCATCTCCGTAAATTCCCACCTTTTTGCAGTTTCTTCAGTTTTAATATACAGTTTATAACCAATAGATTGTGGTCAGAGTCCACATCTGCCCCTGGAAATGTCTTACAATTTAAAACCTGGTTCCTAAATCTCTGTCTTACCATTATATAATCTATCTGATACCTTTTAGTACCTCCAAGGATCTGCTATGTATACAGCCTTCTTTCTATGATTCTTAAACCAAGTATTAGCTATGATTAAGCTATGCTCTGCGCAAAATTCGACCAGGCGGCTTCCTCTTTCATTTCGTAGCCCCAATCCACATTCATCTACTATGTTTCCTTCTCACCCTTTTCCTACTGATGAATTCCAGTCACCCATGACTATTAAATTTTCGTCTTCACTACCTGAATAATTTCTTTTATCTCATCATACATTTCATGAATTTCTTCGTCATCCGCAGTGCTAGTTGGCATATAAACTTGTACTACTGTAGTAGGTGTGGGCTTCGTATCTATCTTGGCCACAATAATGCGTTCACTATGCTGTTTGTAGTAGCTTACCCGCACTCCTATTATTTTTATTGATTATTAAACCTATTCCTGCATTACCCCTATTGATTTTGTATTTATAACCCTGTATTCACCTGACGAAAAGTCTTGTTCCTCTTGCCACCGAACCACTAATTCCCACTATATCTAGCTTTAACCTATCCATTTCCCTTTTTAAATTTTCTAACCTACCTGCCCGATTAACGGATATGACATTCCACGCTCCGATCCGCCACTTTTCTTTCTCCTGATAACGACGTCCTCTTGACTAGTCCCCGCCCAGAGATCCGAATGGGGGACTATTTTACCTCCGGAATATTTTACCCAAGAGGACGCCATCATCATTTAACCATACAGTAAAGCTGCATGCCCTCGGGAAAAATTACGGCTGTAGTTTCCCCTTGCTTTCAGCTGTTCGCAGTACCAGTACAGCAAGGCCGTTTTGGTTAATGTTCCAAGGCCAGATCAGTCAATCATCCAGACTGTTGTCCCTGCAACTTCTGAAAAGGCTGCTGCCCCTCTTCAGGAACCACACGTTTGTCTGGCCTCTCACCCCTCCGTTGTGGTTGCCATCTGTATCGCTGAGGCACGCAAGCCTCCCCACCAACGACAAGGTCCATGGTTCATGGGGGTGGCTTTTGGGTAGGTGGTGATAATGTTGTGGCTGATCAGTGTTTATCCCGTTTGGTGGTTATTTCTAAGTAATGTGGATTGAATGAATGTTGTAGACGTATAGCCACACTCTATCATCATTCGGTGTTGGAAACTGTCCGTTGAAGCCGGCCAGGGTGGCCGAGCGGTTCTAGGCGCTACAATCTGGAACCGCGCGACCGCTTTGGTCGCAGGTTCGAATCCTGTCTCCGGTATGGATGTGTGTGATGTCCTTAGGTTAGTTAGGTTTAAGTAGTTCTAAGTTCTAGGGGACTGATGACCTTAGAAGTTAAGTCCCATAGTGCTCAGAGCCATTTGAACCACTGTCCGTTGAATCGCTTAGTTGCACCACCCATCGTTTAACCTAGGAATCACGCATGAAGTGTTATCACTTTCATTCTATTCTTATACGTTTGATCATATCGAGCTTTTTTATTACCATTTGGACATACCATCATTATTTATTAATAGGACATCTTGATTCAAACACATTCACTTCTAAGCTTTTTTGTGATTTAAATTTATTTGGTACTTCAGTCTAACATTGTTATGTTATCCTCTCTGTGGTCTTATTACGGCTCTCTCTCTCTGTATCTCTCTCTCTCTATCTGTCTTTTTTCCAGTGGGTGTACATCTTTTGTTCTCTATCCTTAGAAGCAGTTTTTCCGCTGGTGAAAATCCCCGTTGATTGCAGTGTGGGCTTACGAGATCGGGCATACAGTATGTTCTTTTGCATAGTGCGACATGTTTCAAATTATAACATTCCTGAGCGGACTGGCCCACCCAGAGTCCCGACCGAAAAGTAACGGGAGACCTTAGGGATTAGTTAGAATGTTATCTTTGGCCCAGACTCTAGCGTGCAACATTACTGCTTTCGGCTACTGAGGATGAAACGGCTTCCATTCCTCCACCTCAGTCACAGCGTCCACAGCAGATTTGAAGCCGTTATAAAGGCGGCGAGCTGTGGACACGCACCAAACTAATGTGCATTAAACAGTTTTTGATGTTGCTGAGCAACAGTCATACAATAATTTTGAAATGAACACACCGCCATTTGACTGTATTTTAGTTTATTTAATAGTGACCCAGGTTTTGGCCTTTTATGACATTTTCAAGTGATTGGGCTTACACTATTAATGTACATTCCAGGACATCAAGCTAAAAATTGGCCATAAATTAAGAAAATTATTGGCTCCCACGAAATACCAGATGTAAAATCGCCATCTTGTAAAAAGATCAGTAAATAATAGTGGAAGCACATCATATTTAGTAAAAAAAATATAGCTAATTTTGAACTTTATGCCCATTAATAGCCGTCCGGATACTTCTTATCTAATAGCGTTGATCGAGAGTAGCAAGACCAGTTATATTTTGATGTTCTTTCCCAGTGGCACAATTACAATGAATCCAACCTTGCTCTAATCGTTCATCGTATTCTGAAAGGATTAGGCAGCTGAGGGTTTCTTTACATCCAGAAAGCCTTCCATGCGGTTACGTGTCCTTCTCTTCTCTGTGGATACATGGCAGAAATGCGGTGCCCGACAATATTTTCTTCCTTCATGGCACCGGACTCTGGAGTAATATTTGACGACAACATAAAACTGCTATCAATTACACGTGCTTTTCGATATCGATCTCTGTACTTAATATGTTTTAGCTTTCTTTCTGAGGTTCAAGTTTTTGCATTTCGGTCCTCTTTTTCTAAATCGTCAGCAGCTTGACTGACTTGCGTTGGAAATCAGAAGCAGCTGAAATTCGTAGGTTTTGTGGGGAATATTTTTTCGTGGACTAACTGTGCAAAACATAATACATGAGGACTGTGCACCTCAGTTTTTACCCTTTTTACATAAAAGCCTTTTGAAGTAATTGAAGAATTCCAATCGAAGCCAGAGGTCAAAATATGTCGAGTCTGATAACTAGTTTTATTTAAAAGACGATGTTTTAACTACTATTAATTACTTACAACATCAATGAAGTACATCGATAACTCTCGTAATACGTGGCCTTAACACAATGTGATTTCAGATTCGTAATCCTCACACCAAATGGAATAGTTTGATGAAAACCGCAACAGCTGCCCGATTGATTTCCAATTTGTCATTTTCGAGTACTTTCTGTTTATCTCTGTTTCAACAGTGTCATCCTATTTTCAGCCCTCTTGAATCAGTACAATTTACACACGAGCAGGCAATGTGTGAAGGACTCAGAATGTATCAGAGATGCACGGAACTGTCCATATAATTGGACGTCAGCAAAACTTTAAAATTGTACGAAATTCAATTTAATCCATTGTTCATCTCTGTATCTAAAAGGTGCACACGGATGACGCCCATTGCGGGCCTGGGTTGGATTCCTATTACCACCAAGAATTTTTCTTGCTGGGAGGACTGGTACGTAGTGAACTTAGTCTCTTGAGGCCAACTGAGGAGCTAACCGACCGAGTAGTCGGGGTTCCATGCTCAAGAAACCCGACAACCGGCTGGAGAGCTGTGTGCTGACCGCATGCCACCCCTCCCCCCCCCCTAGCTCCCCCACCCATGTACGCATCCGGTGACACCACGGGAAGAGGACAATACGGCTGTCGGTCGGGCCCGCCAGAACGCCGATCTTTACCTTACCTTACCTTATTGTAATTCATAAGACACGAAGTAATGCTAACGCAGAGCTAGTTTGACGCCACGGGACTGGCGTCGCAAGCCGTCAGAGTACAATAAGCAACCTGAGATAAAAGTTTACAGTCTTGGTACGGTACCACGAGTGTAGCAACAAGAAGGTTATTATGACGTTCTTGTGAAGCGAGCAAGCACTTTGACGCCAACGGATGTGCATATTTTCAGAATGGCGCTGTACAGTTTTTCATCTTGCACGGGTGTGAGAGCTGTTACGAAACGTCCCGGTTGATTAAAATGGTTTGCCGGACTTGAACTCGAACTTGAGACCTTTTCTCTTCTCGGGTAATTCCTCTGCCAACTGAGTTACCCAAGAAGTCTTCAGCTTCATTTCCGCCAGCACCTGAGCTCCTACCTTCTTAACTTCACGCAATTTCTCCTTTGAAGTTGCAGCCAAGCAGGGGCACAGTATGCAGCGGTTGGTAAGACAAAATCGAGAGCAGAATAACGTATGATGGATGCTGATGTGAACCAGATTTTATAACATAGTTTTTGAGTGATGTTGTTTCTTGTTTTCAACTTCTTGCCTGTTAGATGTTCTCTGAAAGATAGTGTTCTGTCAAGTGTCAGGTACTTTTGTGCTATATTATGAGTGAGAATAATGTTTTTATTCTGTACGGTGAGCTTCCTTCTGGCGAATTTACTCTTTAGGTTCAAATGGTTCAAATGGCTCTGAGCACTATGGGACTTAACTGCTGTGGTCATGAGTCCCCTAGAACTTAGAACTACTTCAAGCTAACTAACCTAAGGACATCACACACATCCATGCCCGAGGCAGGATTCGAACCTGCGACCGTAGCAGTCCCGCGGTTCCGGACTGCAGCGCCTAGAACCGCACGGCCACCGCGGCCGGCATACTCTTTAGGTGGAAGCAGGAAACCTTTTTGGTGGCATTTGACTGGAGTCTCCATTTGCGAAAGTAATCTCCCACTACATTTAGGTCGTCTGTTAGGATTTCTTATCTCTGTTCATTCGAGGTACACCTTGCTGCAAGTATCCAGTTGTCGTCGTAACCGTACATCCTTGATATTTTGTTTTCGGCATGTCTGAAATATACAAGCTGAAGAGAAGTGGAGCAAGGACCGATCTCAGTGGCAGGCCGTTTTTTAATTTTCTTGAGTTCTATGACTGCTGGGAGCACTTTTTGTTTCTTATTCGTAAAATTAAACAACTCAAACAAAACGGGAAGCCGAGTTACTGTAAGCCCGTACAACAAACGGCGACAAAATAAGCACAGCATATGCACTGGAGCTGTGGATTTGGGAGTCTACATTACTAATGGGAACTCGTATTAACAACATTTCAAATAAACATCTACATCTCACAGGTCGCCTAGTGTTAGGTTTCGTGAAATTTCTCATACGCATAACTCGACGCCGCTTATTCCATATATTGCCTCTCGCGTCCGATGTGCTGCCTCTCGCCGACCGTGGTGGCCGTGCGGTTCTAGGCGCTACAGTCTGGAGCCGAGTGACCGCTATGGTCGCAGGTTCGAATCCTGCCTCGGGCATGGATGTGTGTGATGTCCTTAGTTTAGTTAGGTGTAATTAGGTCTAAGTTCTAAGCGACTGATGACCTCAGAAGTTAAGTCGCATAGTGCTCAGAGCCATTTGAACCACTTTTTTGCTGCATCTCTCATATTCATCTCACGCACGTTAAGAATTCACTACTGGTATCTCTTTTCTGGATGGGGTGACGATCTGAAATTCACAAATGGAGCTTGGATTTGCCCGTTGCAGCGAAAGTCGGTTGTAGGTAGTAACGGAAGAACTACCACAGTAATGTCAGGGAAGAAACTCTGACGCTAGCCCGACAGCCGCGGGCTAGCCCCCAGCCCGCCACCAGTAGTGAAGGCTGAACAGTTGACAGTGCTAGCCAGTCGTGCTCGCGAAACAGCACAAAATCCACTAAGCGACCAACGAAAAAAGATCCCGAGATGGGCGCCAACAGGTACCACACCAAGAAGTGGCCGCGGAGTGTTGAGATTTATATCCTGTTTTCTCCGAAATGACTGCCGTTAAAGACGAAAGCAAATTGTATATGAAGTCACCTTAAACGCATCAGTCAACCGCTTTCCATTTTTATGTTTACTGCGGGAGCTTCCCTCAGTGAAAACAAATCATAGAAATCCACCCAGCCAGAGCTTCCGTGCGCAAGTAACCAGCTATCATAAAATTCGGTACTATTCCATCGACCTTAACTGTTTGAATACATTTTGCGGAAATGACTCATCAGCAGTTGCTTCCAAACAGTTCCGTTGCGAAGACCTGTTTAGAGGCTTCGGTATGTAATCTTCAGACGAAGCATTGTATTCTTATGTGAAATCGATAACGGTCTACAGTAACTGATGTCTGCTAGTCTATGATAAAGTACCTTTTCAGGGTCTTCAAGACTTCGTTTAACTTGTACGTGCCGGCCGGAGTGGCCGAGCGGTTCTAGGCGCTACAGTCTGGTACCGCGCGACCGCTGCGGTCGCAGGTTCAAATCCTGCCTCGGGCATGGATGTGTGTGATGTCCTTAGGTTAGTTAGGTTTAAGTAGTTCTAAGTTCTAGGGGACTGATGACCTCGGAAGTTAAGTCCCATAGTGCTCAGAGCCATTTGAACCAACTTGTACGTATATCAAAGGAGGTGAACGAAAATTTATCTTTAAGCTGTGTAGATGCTAAGTTTCGCAGAAAGCATAGCCACTGTTGAACTGCAGGCACAAAACATTTGGTAAATCAGTTCAGTTAATAATAAGCAAATGTAAGAGCACGGTGATGCTTTATACAAGAAACAGAGAGTTAGTTACCTCAGTAGTTGAGCTGAGGCTGCGACAGAAATAATAAAGACACTAAAAAAGTAAATAAAAACAGATGCACAACGAAGGAGATAAGCAAACCGGTCGCAAGCTCTGGTGTCCGTACAGGGACCAAGAGAAAACGCGAAATAGTAAACTTTGGCGGCTGATGGATGAATAGGTGACGCTGCAGTGCAATTTCACCGCGCAGCTGTCAAGGATGATAAGCAGAGGACATGTCTACACCAGGGCATAAAGCTTTTGCGAATTCCGTTCTGTGTTCTCAGTTGGACTGAAGTCGTGTCTCTCAGACAGGCGCGAGAACGATACACGTAGATTTCAGCGTTTGAGAGGGGACTTTTAATTGGGCTCAAAGAAACTAATTGGCGTAGTCGGTGAACCAATCGATATTTGAACTGTAGCGATGCCACTATTCGCCGATGCTGACAGGAATGGGTGAACCATGGCCGAACAAAGCGTCAAGAAGGAAGCGGGCTACCTAGAGAGACGAAACAGCATGATGATGAAGTCCCATACTCCGTAACAGAGCATAGGGGACAAAGCAGGAGACCCGCACCGCCGTACTAAGCAAGGTCCAAGTGGAGGTGGTTCACCATTGCCTTCCTCCGACCGTAATAGGGATGAATGACGATGATGAAGACGACACAACAACACCCAGTCATCTCGAGGCAAGTGAAAATCCCTGCCCCGCCGGGAATAGAACCCGGGGAGCCATCCTGGGCTTACATTTCAGCAATATAGTACCCGCCAGCACACAACGAGAATTTCTGCTGCTTGTCTCCATGCTTCCCAAACCCTGCCTCCGTCATCAAGGTCCGACGACCTTTACGAATTTAGTCATTCTTGCATCTGGCATACGGTCTACATGTTCTTTTTATCTTAACACGTGTTGTTTTATCCATCAAAGTACTGGGTGATCAAAAACCGGCATAAATTTGAAAACTTGATAAATCACGGAATAATGTAGATAGAGAGGTACAAATTGACACACATGCTTGGAATGACATGGGGTTTTATTAGAACAAAAAAAAAAAAAATAATACAAAAGTTCAAAAAATTACCGACAGATGGCGCTTCATCTGATCAGAATAGCAACAATTAGCATAACAAAGTAAGACAAAGCAAAGATGATGTTCATTACAGGAAATGCTCAATATGTCCACCATCATTCCTCAACAATAGGTGTAATCGACGAATAATGTTGTGAACAGCACTGTAAAGCATGTCGTCCGATCTGTCCCCAGTTGAAAACGTGTTGAGTGTTATGGGCAAGGCGCTCTAACCAGCTCGGGATTTTGACGATCTAACGCGCCAGCTGGACAAAATTTGTCACGATATGCTTCAGGAGGACATCTGATAACTACCTGACTATGCGAAGACGAATAATAGGGCTGTAGGTTGACCAGCATGTTGTGAAGCTCTTTCTCTTGACAATTTTTTCGACTGCCGTAGGTTATGGCGAGATCCATCACTTTGAATCCCCTGCCCTTTACACCGCCTCAGGCGTCGCTTAGTACCGAATGCAGAAATGTGTGGTTTTCACGGGCTCCTCGACCATTAGGCCACATTCTTTCTAACTGCGTAAGCACCATCATTGTGAGAGATGGGCTGCTGGTAGCACTTTGGAACTCAAGAGTGATCTCTTTCCCAGATTTAATGCGAGTTTTACAATCACCTTACTCGGCGGTCCCTGTCCTGCCTGGTCTATGGTTGTTCCTTCGCGTTTCCACTTCACGATCACATCACCGTCCACTTAGGCAATTGTAGGAGATTTGAAACGCTGAGCAGTTCTAGGTGCTTCAGTCTGGAACCGCGCGACCGCTACGGTCGCAGGTTCGAATCCTGCCTCGGGCATGGATGTGTGTGATGTCCTTAGGTTAGTTAGGTTTAAGTAGTTTTAAGTTCTAGGGGACTGATGACCTTAGAAGTTAATTCCCATAGTGCTCAGAGCCAAATGAACCTTTTTTTTCCTTTTTTTGGAAAGGCCCCTGATGGACTCGTTACTCCGGTCGGATCCAATCCACATTCGAAGTCACGGAGATTTCGTGACAGCCTCATTCGGCTGTTACTGCTTTCTATTAGAATACTTTACTATCTGCCTCTTTTACACCAGTTTTCTGCCTCCCGTGACATCTATAGGTCGCGTTATGTAGGGATGTCTGAATAATTTTGATCGGTTACATCTACATCTACATTTATACTCCGCAAGCCATCCAACGGTGTGAGGCGGATGGCACTTTACGTGCCACTGTCATTACCTCCCTTTCCTGTTCCAGTCGCATATGGTTCGCGGGAAGAACGACTGCAGGAAAGCCTCGGTGTGCGCTTGAATCTCTCTAATTTTACATTGGTATAAGTAGGTATAAGTTGGTATAAGTAGGAGGAAGCAATATATTCGATACCTCATCCAGAAACGCACCCTCTCGAAACCTGGACAGCAAGCTACGCCGCGATGCAGAGCGCCTCTCTTGCAGAGTCTGCCACTTGGGTTTGCTAAACATCTCCTTAACGTTATCACGCTTGCCAAATAACCCTGTGACGAAACGCGCCTCTCTTCTTTGGATTTTCTCTATCTTCTCTATCTCCTCTGTCAACCCGACCTGGTACGGATCCCACACTGATGAGCAATACTCAAGTATAGGTCGAACGAGTGTTTTGTAAGCCACCTCCTTCGTTGATGGACTACATTTTCTAAGGACTCTCCCAATGAATCTCAACCTGGCACCCGCCTTACCGACAATTAATTTTATATGATCATTCCACTTCAAATCGTTCCGTACGCCTACTCTTAGATATTTTACAGAAGTAACTCCTACATGAGTTTGTTCCGCTATCCTATCATCGTACAATAAAGGATCATTCTTTCTATGTATTCGCAATACTTAACATTTGTCTTTGTTAAAGGTCAGTTGTCACTCCCTGCACCAAGTGCCTATCCGCTGCAGATCTTCCTGCATTTCGCTGCAATTTTCTAATGCTGCAACTTCTATATATACTACGGCATCATCCGCGAAAAGCCGCATGGAACTTCCGACACTATCTACTAGGTCATTCATATGTATATTGTGAAAAGAAATGGGCCCATAACACTCCCCTGTGGCACGCCAGAGGTTACTTTAACGTCTGTAGACGTCTCTCCATTAAGAACAACATGCTGTGTTCTGTTTGCTAAAAACTCTTCAATCCAGCCGCACTGCTGGTCTAATATTCCGTAGGCTTAGTGTATGTTGGAAACATTATATTGCGGCTATTCTAGGAGCGGCCTCAGTATCAAGCCCCTGAAGGGCAGACCCCAGGTGGAGGCTTGTGGGCAGCCTTTGGAGGTCAGTGCGGAGTCTGCCAGTGCCTGACGGCAGGAGCAGCGCGCCACGGTCCATCAGTGAATGAGCTGCAGGGCGCTTCACGCGACGCTGCGCCGCGCCGGCGCGCACTGGGGCGGCGCAGCCAGCGGCGGCGCCGACCCCACAAAGGGCGCACCCACACACCACACACCGCACCCCACGCACTACGCACCGCACGCACCGCACGCACCGACCCCGTGGCCACCGAGGCCGCCTCCGCCACGGCTGTGCAACAGCCTATCCAGCCAGACCTGTTGCGTGCCGCGCTCACTGTACCTGACGTCACACATACTCAAATATTTTTCTCTCTTAGCGTAAGGCCCTTTCACCCAAGGTATCGTACACACAGGAGTGGATGCAGCCACTCTTGAGCTCATGTAGCCCCTCTCACTGTAGGCTAGCTTCACTGAAATCGGGCTCGCAGCGACGATGAATTATTTGAATGATTTTACTCCACTTACAAGAAGCAGTCCGTCAGTAAAACAGCTAGACAATACGATCTGAATCTCTCCATCATAAAGACAAAATCAGTGACAATTTCAGGACACCAGTCCACGAGAGTTAAGATTTAAATTGACAATCGAATCACAAAGCAAGTAAATCCTTTTCAATATTTAGGGCTTGCTGTTACATACAGAGCAAAAATGAAATACGAATTAGTTATATCTATTTAATTATTTATGTCGAACTTTGTGCAAGAGATTCGAACAGGAAATTCACAGAGGAACTCTACTGAAGTTCTATAAGGTTGTATTTACATCAGCACTACTCTATGGCTGGGGAAACAGCGCTCATAAGTAGAGGGAAGGAAATAGAACAGAAACATGCGAAGTGCATTTCTTAAGATCAGTGGCTGGATATACCGGGTGATCAAAAAGTCAGTATAAATTTGAAAACTTAATAAACCACGGAATAACGTAGACAGAGAGGTACAAATTGACACACATGCTTGGAATGACATGGGGTTTTATTAGAACCAGGCGCTGCACCCCATATTGTTAGATGCGTGAAAGATCTCTTACGCCACTTTCGTCATGCTTGGCGTCCCAGGTCCCCAGACCTCAGTCTGTGCTATTATTGGCTTTGGGGTTACCTGAAGTCGCGAGTGTATCGTGATCGACCGACATCTCTAGGGATGCTGAAAGACAACATCCGACGCCAATGCCTCACCATAACTCCGGACATGCTTTACAGTGCTGTTCACAACATTATTCGTCGACTACAGCTAATGTTGAGGAATGATGGTGGACATATTGAGCATTTCCTGTAAAGAACATCATCTTCGCTTTGTCTTACTTTGTTATGCTAATTATTGCTGTTCTGATCAGATGAAGCGCCATCTGTCGGACATTTTTTGAACTTTTGTATTTTTATGGTTCTAATAAAACCCCATGTCATTCCAAGCATGTGTGTCAATTTGTATCTCTCTATCTACATTATTCCGTGATTTATCCAATTTTCAAATTTATACAGACTTTTTGATCACCCGGTACTGTGATGGGTAAAAAGGGAAGTGATGACATCTGGGGTGAACTGAACATGAAAAATATAATTGACATAATAAAACAAAGCGAGTTAAGATAAAAAGAACATATAGACCATATGTCAGATGCAAGAATGACTAAATTCCAAAAACAAAAGGTAAAAGACCTTTAGGGAGACCATTGAACAGATGTATTGACGAAATCTGAAGGAGACGGGACCAAAAGCTTAATATTTGACGTAGATGATGATGGTGTTTATGATGATGATAGCTAAATCTGGCCGAGCGGTTCTAGGCGCTACAATCTGGAACCGCGCGACCGCTACGGTCGCAGGTTCGAATCCTGCCTCGGGCATAGATGTGTGTGATGTCCTTAGGTTAGTTAGGTTTAGGTAGTTCTAAATTCTAGGTCACTGATCACCTCAGATGTTAAGTCCCATAGTGCTCAGAGACATTTTAACCATTTTTGAACTACATCTGCAGCTACCATTTTGTACGGTTCCGTATCTGAATCAGTAAAATCGAACCCTTATAGGATCACTGCAATGTCCGTCCGTGTGTGGAGACTTCTTTTTCTTTACAACCTTTGGCTGTGCGTATTTAGCTTTTCTCTGTGCTGGTGTCGGTTGCTACAATAATCACCTCTGGAAGGAAAGCAGTATATAAGACGGATCAAAAATATCACTCACAAACGAGTCAACAGCATACTAAATACAATGACGTTCCGCAGAAGTGTGTAAAATATACGTAATTCGGTTAATGCCATAAACCACACAAGTAGGTTAAAGTCTAATATATAACAGTGTGTGTAAAGACTGCTGCTAGTTAACAAGTAATATTACTTGTCACCTGTAACCTGTCTTTACACAACCTGTTATACAGGATGTAATGGGTGTAAGTGCAGATATTTATATTGTTGGCTGAGGACGGTGTACCAAACAACATCGCATCACACCATTATTTACACCATTTGCAGATTGATAGTTATAGACACTACAAGTCTAATTTTTGTAGGTTGGTTAGTAATTCCAAATACATTTGGCGAGAGCTATCTACACTACTGGCCATTAAAGTTGCTACACCTAGAAAATATGCAGATGATAAACGGGTATTCATTGGACAAGTATATTATACTTGAACTGACATCTGATTACATTTTCACGCAATTTGGATGCATAGATCTTGACAAATCAGTACCCAGAACGACCACCTCTGGCCGTAATAATGGGCTTAATACGCATGGGCATTGCGTCAAACAGAACTTGGATGGCGTGTACAGGTACAGCTGCCCATGCAGCTTCAACACGATACCACAGTTCTTCAAGAGTAGTGACTGGCGTATTGTGACGAGCCAGTTGCTCGGCCACCATTGACCAGACGTTTTCAATTGCTGAGAGATCTGGAGAATGTGCTGGCCAGGGCAGCAGTCGAACATTTTCTGTACCCAGAAAGGCCCGTAAAGGACCTGGAACATGCGGTCGTGCATTTTCCTGCTGAAATGTATGGTTTCGCAGGGATAGAATCAAGGGTAGAGCCACGGGACGAAACTCAGCTGAAATGTAACGTCCACTGTTCAAAGTGCCGTCAATGCGAACAAGACGTGAGCGACACGTGTAACAAATGGCACCCCATACCATCACGCCGGGTGATACGCCAGTATGGCGATGACGAATACACGCTTCCAATGTGCGTTCACCGCGATGTTGCCAAACACGGATGCGACCATCATGATTCTGTAAACAGAACTTGGATTCATCCAAAAAATTGACGTTTTGCCTTTCGTGCACCCAGGTTCGTCGTTGAGTACACCATGGCAGGCGCTCCTGTCTGTGATGCAGCGTCAAGGGTACCCGCATCCATGGTCTCAGAGCTGATAGTCCATGCTGCTAGAAACGTCGTCTAACTATTCGTGCAGATTGTTGTTGTCTTGCAAACGTCCCCATCTGTTGACTCAGGGACCGAGACGTGGCTGCACGATCCACTACAGCCATGCGGGTAAGATGTGTTTCATCTCGACTCCTAGTGACACGAGGCCGCTGGGATCCAGCACGGCGTTCCGTATTACCCTCCTGATCACACCGATTCCATATTGTGCTAACAGTCATTGGATCTCGACCAACGCGAGCAGCAGTGTCGCGATACGATAAACCGCAAACGCGATAGGATACAATCCGACCTTTATCAAAGTCGGAAACGTGATGGTACGCATTTCTCCTCCTTACACGAGGCATCACAACAATGTTTCACCAGGCAACGCCGGTCAACTGCTGTTTGTGTATGAGAAATCGGTTGGAAACTTTCCTCATGTCAGCACGTTGTAGGTGTCGCCACCGGCGCCAAGCTTGTGTGAATGCTCTGAAAAGCTAATCATTTGCATATTACAGCATCGTCTTCCTGTCCGTTAAATTTCGCGTCTGTAGCACGTCATCTTCATTGTATAGCAATTTTAATGGCCAGTGGTGTATTAATGCTTATTTACTCCTGGGCAGTAGTTCAGGTGTTGAAGTGTGGACACCTAGAAGCAAAATGGTCAGTCTGTTCTAGCAGGCATATTCAATTCAGTGGTGCAGTTCCAGCTGTGCAGGAGATATCACGTTTTAATGTTTGTGATGTGTTTGTAGGAAGACAGTTCGACGTAGAGTAAACACTATCGACACACTGACATGTCTGCATATTAAGGTACCACGTACAAAAATACATGCAGTTATACCCATTACACTCTGTACGCTGGAGTTCAACATTTCTTGTTGCCTGTCAGAAGTCTTTGCGCAATCTGTTACAAATTGAAGTTTGTTCTTGTGTGGTTTGTGGCGTTATCTAAATGATGTGCATTTTACATAGCGCTGTAGAACATCATTGTATTTGGTATACTACTGAGTCATTTATGAGTGGTATGCATTTTGGAACCACCGGATGCACTGCTTTTTTCCCAGTGGTGATGGGTGCAATACCTGAAACTGGTGAAGAATAAAGTTGAATACGTATACCAGGAAGCTGTAAATGGGCTTTCTTGAGATATTTAGCGGCTGTAGCAAGTTACCTAAATAAAGTAATAATTTGATCTATTACATACCCACAGTGGCGAGCACATATACAAAGTAGCGTTTTCATGTTACCATGTCTTCTGAATTCTTCATTATCTTTGTCGGGCAATATAGTTAGACACATTAATAAATCGGATCTTAGAATGTACAACGATTAATAAAAAAGTAGTTTGCAAAAATTAAGCAATGACATATTTTCCCATAGAGGTCTCTGCGCATGTTATATTTGGAGGCATCATACTCACTTTAAGTGATGCCTGACGTTATCAGCAATGGGGAAAGCGATCTTGGTGTAATTTGTTAAAATAAATAAAGTTTACAAAACTCTTTTAATGCCTAGATCACGTCTACAACGGAAACTAGCTATTCATCATATTTTAACTGAATTAATTAGTTGCGATCTAGGCAAAAATATGATTTTTGTAAAAAACACTGTTTGAATTTAGGCCCTTTTATTGTCCTTGAGAGTGCAAGTGTCGCAGTTGTCATAAAAACACCCTTGGTACAGGTGCACGTTGCAGTTTTATAATTACATCTATTTTAACAAACTATCACACTCAACCTCCTCGATATGACCGCACCTTGGTTCATGTGTGCACGGGAGAACAGAAATGCGGCTGCAAAGGTTTGTGCTAAAGTATACTATAGAAGTAAAAAAGATAGTGTACTCGACATACTGAAATGATGCAGATTGTTTTCATAAATAGTCTCTATCAGTTTCCGTAATAGAGAGCTATGAGTAATGGGATTGGTCAAATAAAATGGCCAAGGTTTATAATTTACCGGTCGAAAAAAATAAATTATAATAAACAGTTATTGTTACAGCTAAATGGAGTGACTCATGTGCCCTATCGATGTCGTTTTATACAACCCGCGATGTTTTACCTGGCCTCCAAAAATTACGAGTGAGATTTTCATATTCTTTCTCTCGCAACGAACAAATTATTAATGCCACAGAAAAGATGAGTAGGACCTTTTTGTAAGAAATTTAGTGTAGTTAACTTGTGTACTGGGGTCACTTCCGATGGAGTCCAGGGTTTTCGAGCTATTCAAGAGAAACGTACAAAAGTGATCGTAACATGCACCGCAGCTCTCACACTTATCCCTCAGCAGTTAGGATTTCTAGTACGTTGTTCATTGCACTTCATTCTATCATTGTAAAAAAATTTCTGACTACTCGCACCATTACCTGTATTTGATCTCTTTTGGCCTCTATTGATCGGGCTATGACGCCACCAACATAGTCAGCTATTTTATTAACATGATTAATGTAAACGAACCCTTGAGAATAATGACAGAAAAAGAGTTTTTAAACGTTACGATGAAGCTAATTACATTGACAATTCGATCTAAACTTAAACGTTACAAGCCAGTCGAATACAGCGGTGTAAGCGGTTATTTTATCCTTTATAAATCCATAAAATGTTAGGTAAAATTTACGCAACGTCAATTTTGCAGTTTGTGAGTGCTAATGTAAGCCGGTGGCGCAATACGGCCAGTCAGTGAAGACCAAATAAGATCGAATGTGGGAACTAATTCGCGCATTCGCAAATTTTTGTACAGTGGTATGGAGGAGGGACCAACATACAAGAAATCCTGACCAGTGAGGGCTAGTGTGGGAGTGAGGGCTGCACTTGAAGCTTACTTCTGTACGTCAAAGGGAGCTCTGTTGGCTTCAGCCCAAAACGAAGCAAATCAGGCCGAAGCCACCGAAAGAAAAAGAAGAAGAAATAACTACGGTCTCTAGCGGAAGCGTACCGTTGTAAAAAATTTAAATACATTTAATTTCCCAAAAAAAGTTCCCCATTTCTTCTGTACTTTGCTCGTACCGAGCCGGAGAATATGAAAACCTTGCGAATGTTTGTTGAAAGCCAGCCATTACTTTGCGGTTTGCATAAAACGACATCGGTAGGGTCAGCTGAATGATCCTGTATAATGATATTTTTTGCCATGTGGTAGCCGAACTTACACCTATTTGTGTCTTATTGGGGAAATACTTGTCACAAAACATAGTAAACGACGTTGCTGTGCGGGTCACCATTATGTTGCTGGTGCCGTCATTTTCAGTCCGATGACTGGTTTCCTGCAGCCCAGCACGCTGGACTGTCCTATGCAGTCATCTTCATGTTTGCCAAACTGCCGTAACCTACATCCATTTTAACACGCTTACTTACCTTTATCTCCCTCTACTAGTTTAACCGCTCACATTTCGCAACATTACTAAAAACGATTTCCACCATCAACCGACCCCTTCTTATACGCAAGCTGTGCAATAAATTTTTTTTCTTCTCGATTCGAGTGAGTACATCCTCATTAACTAGCCGATCTATCCATCCAGATTTCGGTACTGTTATGTAGCACGTTATTCAAAATGATTGTATTCTCGTTTTGTCTAAGCAGATTATCGATAACAGTACATTTCCATCTACATCTACATGGACTCTCTGCAGGTCACACTTAAGTGCCTGGCATAGGGCTCATCGAACCATCTTAACTATAATTCTCTATTATTCCAATCTCGAAGAGCGCATGGAAGAAACGAACATCTATACCTTTTTGTGCGAGCTCTGATTTCCTTTATTTTATTATGATGATCGTTTCTCCCTATGTAAGTCAGCGTCAGCAAAATATTTTTGCATTTGGAGGAGAAAGTTGATGGCTGAAATTTTGTGCAACCACAACGAAGGGGTATCTGTTGAGAGGCCAGACAAATGTGTGGTTCCTGAAGAGGGGCAGCAGCCTTTTCAGTAGTTGCAGGGGCAACAGTCTGGATGACTGACTGATCTGGCCTTGTAACATTAACCAAACTGGCCTTGCTGTTCTGGTACTCCGAACGGCAGAAAGCAAGGGGAAACTACAGCCGTAATTTTTCCCGAGGGCATGCAGCTTTACTGTTTGATTAAATGATGATGGCGTCCTCTTGGGTAAAATATTCCGGAGGTAAAATAGTCCCCCATTCGGATCTCCGGGCGGGGACTACTCAAGAGGACGTTGTTATCAGGAGAAAGAGAACTGGCGTTCTACGGATCGGAGCGTGGAATGTCATATCCCTTAATCGGACAGGTAGGTTAGAAAATTTAAAAAGAGAAATGGATAGGTTAAAGTTAGATATAGTGGGAATTAGTGAAGTTCGGTGGCAGGAAGAACAGGACTTCTGGTCAGGTGAGTACAGGGTTATAAATTTATAAAAATATATAATATAATGTAATATAATATAATATAATATAATATAATATAATATAATATAATATAATATAATATAATATAATATAATATAATATAATATAATATAATATAATATAATATAATATAATATAATATAATATAATATAATATAATATAATATAATATAATATAATATAATATAATAATATATAAATAATAATATATACAAAATATATAAATATTTAAAAATCAAATAGGGGTAATGCAGGAGTAGGTTTAATAACGAATTAAAAAATAGGTGTACGGGTAAGCTACTACAAACAGCATAGTGAACGCATTATTGTGGCCAAGATAGATACGAAGCCCACACCTACTACAGTGGTACAAGTTTATATGCCAACCAGCTCTGGAGATGACGAAAAAATTCAGGAAATGTATGATGAGATAAAAGAAATTATTCAGATAGTGAAGGGAGACGAAAATTTAATAGTCATTGGTGACTGGAATTCATCAGCAGGAAAAGGAATAGAAGGAAACATAGTAGGTGGATATGGATTGGGGCTACGAAATGAAAGAGGAAGCCGCCTGGTCGAATTTTGCACAGAGCATAACTTAATCATAGCTAATACTTGGTTTAAGAATCATAAAAGAAGGCTGTATACATGGAAGAACCCTGGAGACACTAAAAGGTATCAGATATATTATATAATGGTGAGACAGAGATTTAGGAACCAGGTTTTAAATTGTAAGACATTTCCAGGGGCAGATGTGGACTCTGACCACAATCTATTGGTTATGAACTGTAGATTAAAACTGAAGAAACTGCAAAAAGGTGGAAATTTAAGGAGATGGGGCCTGGATAAACTGAAAGAACCAGAGATTGTACAGAGTTTCAGGGAGAGCATAAGGGAACAATTGACAGGAATGGGGGAAAGAAATACAGTAGAAGAAGAATGGGTAGCTTTGAGGGATGAAATAGTGAAAGCAGCAGAGGATCAAATAGGCAAAAAGACGAGGGCTAGTAGAAACCCTTGGGTAACAGAAGAAATATTGAATTTAATTGATGAAAAGAGAAAATATAAAAATGCTGTAAATGAAGCAGGCAAAAAGGAATACAAACGTCTCAAAAATGATGTTGACAGGAAGTGCAAAATGACTAAGCAGGGATGCCTAGAGGACATATGTAAGGATGTAGAGGCTTATCTCACTAGGGGTAAGATAGATACTGCCTACAGGAAAATTAAAGGGACCTTTGGAGAAAGGAGAACCACTTGCATGAATATCAAGAGCTTTGATGGAAACCCAGTTATAAGCAAAGAAGGGAAAGCAGAAAGGTGGTAGGAGTATATAGAGGGCCTATACAAGGGCGATGTACTTGAGGGCAATATTATGCAAATGGAAGAGCATGTAGATGAAGATGAAATGGGTGATATGATATTGCGTGAAGAGTTTGACAGAGCACTGAAAGACCTGAGTTGAAACAAGGCCCCTAGAGTAGACAACATACCATTAGAACTAGTGACGGCCTTGGGAGAGCCAGTCCTGAGAAAACTCTACTATCTGGTGAGCAAGATGTATGAGACAGACGAAATACCCTCAGACTTCAAGAAGAATATAATAATCCAAATCCCAAAGAAAGCAGGCGTTGACAGATGTGAAAATTACCGAACTATCAGTTTAATAAGTCACAGCTGCAAAATACTATCGCGAATTATTTACAGACAAATGGAAAAACTGATAGAAGCCGACCTCGGGGAAGATCAGTTTGGATTCCGTAGAAATGTTGGAACACGTGAGGCAGTACTGACCCTACGACTTATCTTAGAAGAATGATTGAGGAAAGGCAAGCCTACATTTCTAGCATTTGTAGACTTAGAGAAAGCTTTTGACAATGTTGACTGGAATTCTTTCTTTCAAATTCTGAAGATGGCAGGGGTAAAATACAGGGAGCGAAAGGCTATTTACAATTTGTACAGAAAGCAGATGGCAGTTATAAGAGTCGAGGGGTATGAAAGGGAAGCAGTGGTTGGGAAGGGAGTGAGACAGGGTTGTAGCCTATCCCCGATGTTATTCAATCTGTATATTGAGCAAGCAATAAAGGAAACAAAAGAAAAATTCGGAGTAGGTATTAAAATCTATGGAGAAGAAATAAATACTTTGAGGTTCACCGGTGACATTGTAATTCTGTCAGAGACAGCAAAGGACATGGAAGAGTTGAACGGAATGGACAGTGTCTTGAAAGGAGGGTATAAGATGAACATCAACAAAAGCAAAACGAGGATAATGGAATGTAGTCGAATTAAGTCGGGTGATGCTGAGGAAATGAGATTAGGAAATGAGACACTTACAGTAGTAAAGGAGTTTTGATATTTGGCGAGCAAAATAACTGATGACGGTCGAAGTAGAGAGGATATAAAATGTAGACTGGCAATGGCAAGGAAAGCGTTTCTGAAGAAGAAAAATTTGTTAACATCGAGTATAGATTTAAGTGTCAGGAAGTCGTTTCTGAAAGTATTTGTATGGAGTGTAGCCATGTGTGGAAGAGAAACGTGGACGATAAATAGCTTAGACAAGAAGAGAATAGAAACTTTCGAAATCTGGTGCTACAGAAGAATGCTGAAGATTAGATGGCTTGATCACACAACTAATGAGGAGGTATTGAATAGAATTGGGGAGAAGAGGAGCTTGTGGCACAACTTGACTTGAAGAAGGGATCGGTTAGTAGGACATGTTCTGAGACATCGAGGAATCATCAGTTTAGTATTGGAGGGCTGCGTGGAGGGTAAAAATCGTAGAGGGAGACCAAGAGATGAATACACTAAAGAGATTCAGAAGGATGTAGGTTGCAGCAGGTACTGGAAGATGAAGAAGCTTGCACAGGATAGAGTAGCATGGAGAGCTGCATCAAACCAGTCTCAGGACTGAAGACCGCAACAACAACAACACATTTTGACAAACAGAAATGTTAATTAAAAATACTTAATTATAATTTTTAACAGCAATAACATCTTCAATTTTAATTACTGGTCAAATGAAATCAGTTAAAATTTGATACAGACATGCTCAATTCTTTATTGTCAAATGCAAAAAAGTTATGTGTAAATAATACTGTTCAGTGTCTAGAAATGAGACATTATTTAATTTTTTACACAATGGTTTGAATTTTTGATCCAGTTCCTAACATATTGTAAATACTGGCATTTTCAAGCGATTGTCACTTAAAAATAAGATATTATTTTATTTAAAAAATTATGATTCAGTATTTGTTAATTAGAATTTCTATATGATCATAAGTAATTTAAACAGAAATAGGAAAGTTTTGGTAGTAACGATATTCGAACTAACGACTTTATAGTTGCAAAACTTTGATGCCCTGATGCCCTGTCGACAGCTATGACTTTCTTCTGAATTTACAATTGTTTTGTCCTTAGCAGCACTCGGAAATACAGCTTTTGTTCAAGTCATTTTGAGAACTGTGTCATACTACTTTAGGAAACAATTATCTAAGCAATGACATTCAACCCTTATAAATCTGAAGAAAATGGAAGAGGAAAGGGCAGTCCTTGATATCCTCTTGTAATATTCATTGTATGTGTTATTATAGAGCCCATGATGAGGCAGCTGTCGAGTGCTCCAGTAATTTGCTCAAAACTCTTACGAAACAGATCCTGCGAAATAGGCTAGATCTTTTTGTTCAGGAGACCCAGAAAACAGTAGACAAACGCACACATGTTGATGACGTTTTCCATGACCTCCGGTGTGCCCTCGATACAGTTCCACGATGCCGCCTACTGAACAATAAACAAGCGTACGTAATATCAGGCGAGTAGATGTGACAGGGCTGAAGACGTTCTAGCATTATAGCAAACAGAACTTAATAACTCTTTCTGAAAGGAGAACGGCTTCAGTCGTAAAATTAAATTCGGGCGTGCCACAAGAGAGAGTTATAGGACCGTTACTTTTCACAATATATAGTCCGGAAAGCTTCTAAGCGTGGTGCAGGATAGGTTGTACTGAGAAATAGTTGTTAAGGAAAAAAATCGACAGGCCGCGCAGAGTTAATACGCATTGAAATTAGCCAATAACGCTGGTGCGCCCGCAAATGCAAATGGCAGGGCAGGGGTGATGTTGCCAAACGTATTCCTAAACCGAACACCCGACAGCGATACATTGGACCTGGAACAATAGTAAAGACTGAATCAAAGCCAAACGCAGAGAAGTCTCGTGCGCTATCGTCTACGCTATGAAAAGACTCACACTAATTGTATCTGGTGGGCCGCTTCAATTTGCGCGCGTAACATCCTAATTGGCTAAATTCAGTGATAATTAACTCGAAACGGCGCAAATTACGGTTTATTTTTTGTGAAATATTATTTATCGGTACAACCCACTCTGCACAACACTTACAGGTTTTTCAGAACGCTTCAGGTCGCCCAGTATATAAACTACCTCGTAGATAACGTCAGAAGTCCCATGAGGCTTTACACGGATGATGCTATTGTACTCGTATACAGGTAAGTCGCAACGCTGGAATATTGGAGTGGAATGCAGGACGTTCTGAAGAGGATCGAAGCTTGATGCAGGGAATGACAATTAAACCTAGAATAAACAAATTTAACGTATTGCATATGCATAGATACTCCCATTGCTGTACAATTACACCACTCCAGAACGAACAGTAGAAGTAGCTGCTCCCGTAAAGTATCTAGGAAAACCGTACGGAGCGATCTGAAATGGATAAATAATCGCTGTTAAGGCGGATGCCAGGCTGAGATTCATTTGAAGAATCCTCCGAGAATTTATCCCATCACCATAGGAAGTAGTGTACAAAACACTCGTTCTACCAATACTTCATTACCGCTCGTCATAATTGGATCCGAACCAGATAGGATTGATTGTGCAAAGCGAGAAGATTCAAAGAAGTCCTACACGCTTCATTACAGGTTCAATTAGTAAAGACGATAGCGTCACAGATGCTCAGTGTAGTCTTTTGTTAAAATTCTGAGAGCGTACTTTCTTAGGACAGTGATCCAATAGATAGGGTGCGCCAACGTATCTCTCACGAAATGGCTGAAGGTAAAATGTGAGAGATTTCAGCCCACACAAAGGCTTACCAGCAATCTTTACTCCGGGAAGGTATATGCGACTGGAAGAACAATAACTGAAGTAGCAGTGGTACGCGAAGTACTCTGCGCTACACATTCTAAGGTGGTTTGCGGAGTACAGATGTAGATGTTGTAACACTCGGTGAAAAAATGAGGATAACGAGCGCCACGTGGCAATCATTACAACAAAATTTTACTTATTGCGCGTTAACGCTCCATATCGGATTGTAATCTTAGTTTCGGCGAACTATTTGCAGCGTTGAACATTCATGACAAGTCGGAGCCGTGAGTTGCGCAACGACGCATCAGTAATGTGTTATGAATATTCAGCTGTGTATTATTTTTGTACAGAAATCAATACTAATGCGCCGGAGTTGGTCACGTATGGTGTTTGCTGTGGTGTGAGACAGTGCGCCCGCGGCGATGTTGCAGCGTGGAATGCAAATGTCAAGACCGTTGACCGTTCGCAGACGCCTGAGTTTGCATAATGTATGGGGTAAGGCAATGAACAACGCTTTCTGCAGTCCATGTTTGCTGCGAAATTTTTTGTGACTTGCAAACATACACTGAAGAGCCAAAGAAACTGGTACACTTGCCTGATATGGTGTGCGACTCCCGTGAGCACGCAGAAGATCCGCAACACGACGTAGCATGGACTCTATTAACGTCTGAAGTAGCGCTGGACTGAACTGAGACCATGAATCCTGCAAGACTGTCCATAATTCCGTAAGAGTATGAAGTGCTGGAGATCTCTTTTGAACAACACGCTACAAGGCATCCCAGATATGCTCAATAATGTTCATGTATGGGGAGTTTGGTGGCCAGCTGAAATGTTCAAACTCAGAAGAGTATTTTTGGAGCCCCTCTGTAGCAATACCGGACAAGGGCGTGTCTCATTCTCCTGCTGGAATTGTCCAAGTCCACCGGAATGCACTATGGACGCGAACGGATACAAATCATCAGACATGATGCTTACGTACGTGTCACCTGCCAGAGTAGTCGTATCTAGACGTATCAGGGGTCCCATATCACTCCAATTGCACACGCCCCACACCATTACAGGGCCTCCACCAACTTGAGCAGTCTCCTGCTGACATACAGGGTCCACGGATTCATGGCGTTGTCTCCATACCCGTACACGTCCATCCGCTCGATACAATTTGAAACGAGACTCGTCCGACCAGACAAAATGTTTCCAGTCATCAACAGTCCAGTGTCGGTGTCGATGGTCCTAAGCGAGGCGTAAGGATTTGTGTGTCGTGCAATCATCAAGGGCACATGAGTGGGCCTTATACTCCGAAAGTCAATATCGATGACGTTTCGTTAAATGACTCGCATGCTGATGCTTGTTGATGGCCCACAATTGAAATCTGCAGCAATTTGCGGAAGGGTTGCACTTCTATCACGTTGAAAGATTCTCTTCAGTCATCGTTGGTCCCGTTCTTGCAGGATGTTTTTCCGGCCTTAGCGATGTCGGACTTTGATGATTTAACGGATTCCTGATATTCACGGTACACTCGTGAAATGGTCGTATGGGAAAATCCCCACTTCATCGCTACCTCGGAGATGCTGTGTCCCATTGTAAATACACTATAATCTTGATAACCTGCCATTGTAGGAGCAGTAACAGACCTAACAACTGCACCAGACACTTGTTGTCTTATAGTCGCGTTGCCGACCGCAGTGCGGAATTCTGTAGTTTGCGTATCTCTCTACTTGAATGCGCATGCCTGGACCAGTTTCTTGGGCGCTTCATTCTAGAAGATCTATGTGATTCGTCTAGAGTCCACATGGTCAGCGCTGAGCAGCTGTTGGTAAACGACTACGTGACCAAAAAGGAGGCGTAGTTGCGTATTACTGAAACGTTCGTCTCATCCGTCCTCGGAGCGCAGCCTCACTGTTCTCCACTTCTACGATTCACAGCCGCTCGGGACTAGCCGTGCGGTCTCAGGCGCTACAGTCATGGACTGTGCGCCTGGTCCCGGCGGAGGTTCGAGTCCTCCCTCGGACATGGGTGTATGTGTTTGTCCTTAGGATAATTTAGGTTAAGTAGTGTGTAAGCTTAGGGGCTGATGACCTTAGCAGTTAAGTCTCACAAGATTTCACACACATTTGAACACTTTACGATTCACACACTCTTCTCGATGTGCAACGGGCAAGGTAAATAATGCTATTTACTGCTTTGCAGATTTACTTGGATACGTTTAGCGGCGAACACGGATTAATTCCCTGCACTGTTAAAAACTTACCAATTCCGTCTAAGTAAAGGTCGCTTCGACCCATGAGACAGAGTACATTTTTTCACGACACCAGGGAGATTCCGAGGTCAGACAACTTTACTGGAATATGTACTCCACAAACAGTTCACACACCGCCTTTAACTAGCTCCTAGCAAACTTCCGTCTAATACCTCTACAACAACAGAAGAAGAATACAGGTTAGAGTCAAGAAGTCAAACTACACGCAAAAACACCACAACACCAAACTAAAATTCCCACAGAAGCAAAAGATACTTGCGCAGGGTGAGTCAGCAGGAAAAGTACATGCTTTTTGTAGTGTTAGTACTAACAGTGCTGAACAGGGAACGTCATTTGGACATATTCCCTGTTGCGAACGGTTTTCGATATAGAACACGTTTAATGTATATTCTTATTGATTTTATGTGTCATTCACTGCTGTTTTTTACAACGTACCAAAGTAGTTAGACGAAATTATAACGAAGAGAGCACAAGTGGTCTATCAAGTGGGGAAAGGACCTCAAAGTGGCCTACAAAACTACCTAACCCACAGCGCATGAGCGTCGAGCAGGACTTTCTATATTCTCGCCGCCTCTTCGTGCCAAATATTGGACTAATGCCAACAGGAATGGGTCCTTTTTTTTGTACGAAATTTAATGCAGTTTAATTTTATACTATCACACATTTACGCCGGAGGGTGCGGCTTTCTATTAAAGAAAAACGTACAAAATTAATATTACATGTGTTCTGTCTCGGAAACCAGTCGGAATAGTGCGTATGTCCATACGAAGTTTTTATGTAGTGAGTCACTAACACTGTCATCCCTCAAAACGTCTACCTTTCCTCCTGACACACTCTGTATCTACGGATATTTACGGTTTCTTTCATCGCTTGTTGGTAGAACAATTCCATTTTTAAGGTTGAAAACAGACAATCTTTATTTCACTAATCTCTGCTTGTTTCGAATAGATCAGTGCAAGTTCTGTAGTTTATTATTATAAGGTGCTGGTACATACTGTCCGTCATAGGAAAGTAACTCGCCCTCGAGCCAAACTTGGAAGTCCGGGCCGCCACTCATGCATGAGGGTTAGGGAAAGGTCGGCATATCTTCAGGCTTAACAAAAATATCCTTCCGCCGGCTACTGGTTGCTCATTCTGGCGACCACATAGACACAGGCAGGATAAGTTTTACGGCAACGTAAACGACTACTTTTAGAGCGACGACATACATCACTCATACAACATTAAATTACACTTTAGTGCTACGGGGTGTACAAGCAAATCAAATCTGCCACACTGGCAGTCATTATACAGATGAGGTTATACTTTTACTTGGGTCTCCAATACTGAACTGTTTCTGTGTGTAGCTGTTTTCTAGCGTGCGTAGTGTATTACTATGTATGATTAGATAAACGTTTACAGTAACCGTAATATGTCTGTTTAACGAAATGTTTTACACACTCTAGAAAACAGTTACACAACAGAAACTTGTCAGTACTGGAGAATCAAACTTATAATTTAATCCAACTAATGACAAGCAACGTGGTAGATAGTCGTAAATTAAGTTACTAACCGCTACAACAAGTTTTAAGCAGCAAGATCACTTCGCGGAATGAGCAGATTTCTCGACGCAGATTAAGGTAATTTTTCGTCCAAAGGACAGAAATTTTTATATCCATTTCCTACTGTATAATATTTGTTTCCAAAATTTATATATAGTGTAATACAGAAGAGAAGCTACGCTGTTGAACTGATGTTATAGATTAGAAGACAGTGTACTAGAAAGAAAGTTATATGCATTAGACGATCGTTAGTGGCCACTTTTATCCCTTTTTACCACACGCTGCAGTATTTGGCATCAAGGCCAGGAGGACCTATCGTTGGAGAAGCCAGACGAACTGAAGTCTTTATTAAGCAGATACGACCACGACATCAAGATAAACAACGCTATTGGTACTAGTTAGTACTAACAAGAAAATAATTTCGTGAACTATTTGTCATGAACTTGCACGCAAACGTGATTTATCCTGCGAATGTCTAGTTACAAGCTTCGAAGAAAGAGTATTAAAGGACGAATCGAGGACTATTCTAGAAGTCATTTCATACTGCGACGCCTCAATAGTCTCTACAAGGAAGGCCTGGGCAAATGGTGGCTGAACATCATTCGTTAATTCACATTTGAATTGCAATTTATTAAGATTACAAAATTCCACATAAATCAGTAAACTTAAAATGACGGCCTCCAAAACCGAAGGGTATATTACCAAGTTCTAAATTAAGAGCACTACAAGCCAAAGACTTAGTATGATGAAATTTACCAAGTATTCTTTACATAAATGACTATTTGAGAGTAAAATTAGACAGTCTTAACGGAATAGGCTTTAAATAAAACCAAACAAATCCTAAAAGCTTTTAGCAGTGCGTGAAATAATGTACACAAAATTCACAGTAACTCACATCTGAACATTAACTGGGCATATCCAGTCACTTTTAAATCAATTTAAAGTATTTTGTAAGAAAAGACGCATACAAAAAGTGTAATAAAATATTTTAAAGTGAAATTGTTACAAAATATTCTGAGCAACCTTCTGGTTCGCACTGAGCGGTAGAGCCCGTGAAACTCCACAAGGACGCGATGCAGTAGCACAAATTGACTGGTTCTCAAGCATACACAAGTCTATAATTACAAACACAATAAAATTAACACGCGCAATATAGCGTGGCAACAAATAGCTGAATCTCACACTCTGGGGGGCTCTATTTAGGGATTAGCTTCTCTCCTTTCTTCAATACCACTCTGTTTTACGATACAAGAAAGGACAAAACAAAATTCATGGTAGTAGGTGATATAACAGAGCTATAATACGCTAACTTAATTTTTCTTCATTTACAAGACCACCCATCTTAAATCAACAATTATATTGACATTAAGAGACCCCAGGCGAGGCCAACTCTATAAGGCAGCCAAAAGAATACAGATGGAGTGTTAAGAGTCACACCAAACTTTACGCTGTTCACAACAGCAAAATTTACTGAATGCAGATTGTATGCCGCCAACGGCCTTACCGCAGTGGTAACACCTTTTCTCGTCAGATCACCAAAGTTAAGCGATGTCTGGGCTAGCATTTGAATGGGTGACCATCCGGTCTAGCGACCGCTGTTGGCTCCGGTCTCGTAAACTGACATACGGGCGAGAGAGCCGTGTGTTGACCACGTGCCCCTCTATATTCCATCCAGTGACGCCTGTGGGCTGAGGATGACAGGGTGGCCAGTCGGTATCGTTGGGCCTTCATGGCCTGTTTGGGCGGAGTTCAGATTTTTTATAGATTTTATGCCATTATGCAGTTGTCTCACTAAAGGACCAAAGCAATAAACAGCAAGCATGTAATTAGAAGGATGTTTTACTACTGGAGGCTGAACCTTATCAAGCAAACATAATACACTACTGGCCATTAAAATTGCTACACCAAGAAGAAATGCAGATGATAAACAGGTATTCATTGGACAAATATATT
This sequence comes from Schistocerca serialis cubense, assembly GCF_023864345.2. Classification (NCBI taxonomy): domain Eukaryota; kingdom Metazoa; phylum Arthropoda; class Insecta; order Orthoptera; family Acrididae; genus Schistocerca; species Schistocerca serialis. Next base: position 169,659,486 of record NC_064642.1, read on the forward strand.
ATACTAGAACTAACATCTGATTACATTTTCACGCAATTTGGGTGCATAGATCCTGAGAAATCAGTAGCCAGAACAACCAGCTCTGGACGTAATAACGGCCTTGATACGAATGGGCATTGAGTGAAACAGAGCTTGGAGGGCGGGTAAAGGTACAGCTGCCCATGCAGCTTCAACACGATACCACAGTTCATCAAGAGTAGAGACTGAGGTAATGTGACGACGCAGTTGCTTGGCCACCATTGACCAGACGTTTTCAATTGGTGAGACATATGGAGAATGTGCTGACCAGGGCAGCAGTCGAACGTTTTCTGTATCCAGAAAGGCCCGTACAGGACCTGCAACATACGGTCGTACATTATCCTGCTGAAATGTGGGGTTTCGCAGGGATCGAATGAAGGGTAGAGCCACGGGTCGTAACACATCTTAAATGTAACGTCCACTGTTCAAAGTGCCGTCAATGCGAACAAGAGGTGACCGAGACGTGTAGCCAATAGCACCCCATATCATCTCGCCGGGTAATACGCCAGTATGGCGATGACGAATACAAGCTTCCAATGTGCGTTCACAGCGATGTCGCCAAACACAGATGCCACCCTCATGATTCTGTAGACAGAACCTGGATTCATCCGAAAAAATGACGTTTTGCTATTCGTGCACCCAGATTCGTCGTAGAGTACACCATGGCAGGCGCTCCTGTCTGTGATGCAGCGTCAAGAGTAACCGCAGCCATGGTCTCCGAGCTGATAGTCCATGCTGCTGCAGACGTCGTCGAACTGTTCGTGCAGATGGTTGTTGTCTTGCGAACGTCCCCATCTGTTAACTCAGGGATCGAGACGTGGCTGCACGATCCGTTACAGCCATGCGGATAAGGTGCCTGTCATCTCGACTGCTAGTGATACGAGGCCGTTGGGATCGAGCACGGCGTTCCGTATTACCCTCCTGAACCCACCGATTCCATATTCTCCCAACAGTCATTGGATCTCGACCAACGCGAGCTGCTATGTCGCGATACAATAAACCATAATCGCGATAGGCTACAATCCGACCTTTATCGAAGTCGGAAACGTGATGGTACGCATTTCTCCTCGTTACACGAGGCATCGCAACAACGTTTCACCAGGCAACGCCGTCAACTGCTGTTTGTGTATGAGAGGTCGGTTGAAAACTTTCCTCATGTCAGCAAGTTGTAGGTGTCGCCAACGGCGCCAACCCTGTATGAATGCTCTGAAAAGCTAATCATTTGCATATCACAGCATCTTCTTCCTGTCGCTTAAATTTCGCGTCTTCGTGGTGTAGCAATTTTAATGGCCAGTAGTGTAATTTAAATAACAGGATGGCAATTGGTGGGTATCGGCTTCTCTCAGTGGTCAACCAGTTAACGAGCGTTACTAAAGATAGCGCGAGTTGCAAGAAATTCGGCTGCTATAAAGTGTTGCAATTTCGGGTTAAATTAGTGCTGCTGCACTGCTGAATGTGAGCAGCCACTTCAAAGCTCCTCAACGATTATTAACGCAGAGACGTAAACAGACAGCTTGCGGTCCTGTGGCGGCACGTGCAGTATAGCTCTGGCACAGATGGTGGTTTCCAGCAGCAGTCCTTTGTCCGCGGCGGAAAAGGCCCCTCTCACGATCCCACTAACTATGACGGAGGTCGGCTGACACGACCGCCTTCTAAAGCACAACCGACAACCTCGTTCCGCTAGGTGCCCCACGAACTTCCCGGCTAAGAACCACCTGCCCGCTCGGTGGACCGTCTGCAGGAGAGCGAGCTCAGGGACGTCTTAGAAGCCGTCCGTCGACGCCCTCCAGGCAAAGATAAGCTCACACGAAAGCCTGGCGCCGTAGGTGGAGTCACGACACGGTTCACATATAACTTCTGCTCAGATGGAGAGCTGGCTGGCTGACGAGACAGCGATGTCATCGGTCTCATCGGATTAGGGAAAGACGGGGAAGGAAGTCGGCAGTGCCCTCTGAAAGGAACCATCCCGGCATTTGCCTGGAGGGATTTAAGGAAATCACGGAAAACCTAAATCAGGATGGCCGGACGCGGGATTGAACCGTCGTCCTCCCGAATGCGAGTCCAGTGTGCTAACCACTGCGCCACCTCGCTCGGTCAGATCCACGATTAACCTAGTTGTAACTCTCGCAGATGCCCTTAAAAATTATTCCCTCGCTCCATCCACGAGCAGTTCAGTTACTCCGTCCCTTCAATTGGTTAAATTATTTCTACGAGCCATTATTCGTGAGGCTGTAAAGGAATTCTGCCGTACCTTTCTCTGAAAGGTAATGCCGCTACTAAACTTAGCCACTTAGGTGATTGATTCTGCTGGAACTTGACTCATTTGAAAACAGCTGAAGTTGGACAAGTAGTCTCCACGTAATGCGCGCTATCTCATTTCTCTTGCGTCGGTTTAGCAGACCAAGAGCAGTTACTGAGATGCATTAAACAAATACCCATGAAATATAAATAACCCGTAAAGCCACCTAACGGAGAGTGGAGAAGGCTACTTCCAATATTAATATCATTTCCCTAATTTCAACTTTCATTGGAGAAGGATGCGTAGGAAAAACCATTAGCGGTAACCCAATCTCTAAATTCTCTAGTGTTCCCTTATTCTGCTAAATATTCGTGGGAGGAACTTATATATGTACGTAATCAGAATTTCAACAGTAATCTCGTCTGTGATTCGCAAGTCCCTTCTGTAGTGTGTTTCACTTTGCGGTTAAGAAACGTTCCGTTGACATGATGCGCTGCTCGTTTCGCGGATCTTCTCTATTTCTTCTATCAGTCCTACAAGATGAGAGACTCATACTGAATAGTAATACAAAATTCTCGGGGTGACGAGGGTCTGTAAGCGAACCAGTTTCATGTTGGAGCTCCACTTTACGCCTCTCCGAACAGTTACCAGATTTTTACAGTTGGTTAAAAAGGTACCTTGCCAATTGTGTGCTCTAATATCAACGGATGTTTTCAACTATTTACTTGAAAAATGTACATCTACATCTACATGATTACTCTGCTAATCACAATAAAGTGCGTGGTAGAGGGTTCAATGAACCACCCTCAAGCTGTCTCTCTATCGTTCCACTCTCGAACGGCACGCGGTAAAAACGAGCACTTAAATTTTTCTGTGCGACCCCTGATTTCTCTTATTATATCATGATGTTCATTTCTCCCTGTGTAGGTGGATGCCAACAGAATGTTTTCGCAATCTTTGTACTTTTTCTATGTCATCCGTCAGTCCCACCTGATGCGGAAATCATTAAATGCATCTCGCATTGAAGTACGTGGTATATTTCGAACTTCCGTAAAACTGCCAATCTTGGTGATTTTGCGTTCTTTTAAATTTGGCATGCTTTTTTCGTTGCTTCTCCAACAACGATCTGACCCGTTTTGTATACCTTGGGGGATCAGAACCATCACTTATTAATTTATGTGGTATATATCTCTGAAACGCTGTCGATACTATCTCGCTGAAAACATTCCACAACGTTTCTGCACTTACATGATCAGATCGGGAGGAGTGAAGAATGTCTCTTAAAAAGGCGTTAAGAGCATTTTATCAGCTTTTTAAAAATAGATATACTTTGTGTTTCTTTTTGATGGTTGTAGGTGTTACGGTATTCAGCCTAGCAGCAACTACCTTGTGGTCGATAATGCCTGTATTCGTCGCGATACTCACTATTTGTAACCTTTATTTACGTTAGGCATCAAGAGACAGCCCCTGTACCAAGATAGATTCGGTTCCTTCCAGGTCTTTCTGTATTACCGAGCGTATTTATTTATTTGTCTTATGGCCAAAAAACGCACACACAAAAAGCTACATATCACAAATTTTACGAAGAAAAGTTACGAATGAATTTTACAAAATTGTTTCAAATTACATAAAATAGCATTTACACAGCATTTCATATATATGGATCTATGTTAATATATGTGATGAGCAGTCAACATGTCTCAGAGCGTCTTCTCTCGGAGCACAGCTGGACAACGGTAGGCCTACTAACCGGTAAGCACTGCTGGCCCACAGTCACATTCAGGGCCATCGACGTAGCCCCATATGTGACGAGCAGCTCTAGTTCCAGAGCGATCAGTTTGGGTCCACATCTGCCTGTATAGCTCGGTATCTGGCGCGGTAGAGTGCGGTCTCCGTAGCCATTACGACGGAAGCCTTACAAATACCTCTTTTCAAGCTTCCTCCAGTAAAAATGACATCTTGCCACACAGCCCTGCAGGGCTTCTGTCGGGAGCGTGGACTCTTAACCCTTACAGCGAGGGTCGGAAGTTGTAAGACTCAGGCATCGCATTCGAAAGGATAGCGGTCGATAGCTCTATCCCGCCGTCCACATTGAATGTTATTGTGATTCCTCTAAATAGATTAATGAAAATGTATGGATGGTTTAATTTCTTAATCTTCCATGGCAAGTAGCAATTTGAATGAAATTGTTTTGGATACTGTATGGCGTCGTTTTAGTCGTTTTTAGTCTTTCGTAACGATACCGCCCTATTCCCTAAAATGACTATATTCAAGCCTGGATGGTTTACTTTAGAAGGATGGTTTATTTCCCATACTTCTCCAACCGCAGCCGGTGCCCCGTCTCAGGACGTGGCAGTCTTTCTTCAACCAGTATTTGACTATAATTTTCTGGAGTTGTCACTTCCCTTATACATACGGCATACGGCACAAACTGCCTCATATTACTTTTAGCATTATCCACGTGTTTTTTTATATATCGTGGAAGCCTTATGGTAATCCTTTGAGGTACATACGAGGTCACTTCCACATCTGAGGCTCCCTCCCCGTTGAAAACGACGAAAGAACTTTGCGATAATCAGTCATGACAAAATTTTTCCATCTGTTACTCAGGACATCCAATGACGAACCACATCATTATGACCACCTGCTTACTAACGTGTTGGTCAACATAAGGAACACAAGCGATTCTGGGTGCCGTTGAGTCGACAAGATTTCCGGAGAAATGTGGCACCAGATGTCTACGCGCAGGTCAGACATTTCCCGTAAATTGCAGACTTGTAATTTGTGGGAGGTGGCACCCGTGTGTTGGCACCTGTGTGTTCAGTCGCGTGCTCCTAAGACCACTGATCATGACTGTGACCTGGTGACACGAATAGTTATCCAGACAGAAGCTGCCATCGGCATCGTGGAAGAGATCAAACTTGAAAGGTTGCTGGTTGTCCTAAATAATGTTCACACAGTCCGCAGCTATCATGGTCCCTTCCATTACTATCGCGGTTCCCATGGAAACCCATGTGAACCTCCCTCATAGCTTGATACTGACCCCACCGACTTCCATCTGTACATCTCTTTTTGTTTGCAGCAGCCGTTGCCCTGCACAACGGCGTATCTAGACACAAACACCTACCTGGTGTAACAATAAGGACACTCGTCTATTCAGTTGACATGTTTCCATTGATCCATGCTCCAGTCTCGACAACCCCAGAGTCCACTTCAAAACTAAATGACGGATGCGTTGTGTAACCATAGGAAAATGTACGCGTCGTCTCCTGCCGAGCTCCACGATCAACAATATGCGGAGAACTGTGCAATTATAAACGCTCTCGAAACTCTTGTATACTCTGTCGTCATATCTGCCACAGATCGTCACCTATCCACTTTACAGAGCGGGCAGGAATATGACCTCCACGTTCTGTGATGATGCGTGGTTATCCAACATCTTTCTGCCAACTCGTGGTTACACCGTCTTCAACTACTTTCCTTCAGCGACAGTAGTAAACGAACAGCCGAAGAGCTTCGACGTACAGAAATGGTTGCCACCAGGTGCTGAGCCACACCAATGTGCCCTTTTTCAAAGTCGATTATGTTTGTGGACTTCCCTATTGGCGACTCGTGTCGTCACTTGAATGATTCCCTATTCGCCTCTGTTCCGATTATTCACTGTCATGACCGCGTCACGTACCCGGAAAGCCACCACGTAGCATTCAGTCTCGTGCTGAAACGTGATAGCCATGTTTTGGTTCTCCAGCGTATGCAAAAAGCCAAACACACTCAGATTTGAAGAACAAGAAGAATGTAATAATCTCTTAAAAAGAAGACTGGCGCTAACGTGTATAAATTTGAACCGTAAGCTTGATAAGTCAAAGCGGTAAAAACTGACGCCAGCTTGCTATGAGGATTGCCCAGAAAGTAATGCACCGCATTATTTTCAACAATTCTTTATTGAGCATAATGAGAATTACACACAAGAAAGAATGGTGTTTTATCTACACACCCTGTTTTTTCACGTAATCTCCTTCCCGTTCTGTGGCCTTCCTCCAGCCCGAAACAAGAGCGTGTATGTTCTGTCTCTAGCAATCCTTGTCCCGGTGGCGGAGTCAGTACTTCATTGTGTGAATCACCTCCTTATCGTCCTTAAAATGTCTTCCACGAATGGCATCCTTTAGTGGCTCAAACAAGTGAAAGTCCGAGGGGGCAAGTTCAGGGCTGTAGCGTGGATGGGGTAACACTGTGCAGCACTGTTTTGCGATGTGTTCAGCAGTCCTCAGACTTACTTTGTTTACCGATAGATGCAGAGCCAACTGCCGAGTCGTAATGCGTCTATTCTCGCAAATGACAACGTCAGGTTGCTGCAAAATGTCAAGTGTGATAGCCGTGGATGATCTCCCCAATCGCTGCAAATCGTGGATCTCCGCCGAACCGCCTTCTGATGATCACACCCTCGGTGCCCAGGGTCAAACTGCACTTCTGCCGACAGCAGATGCTACTTTGATTTTGAACAAACGTTTGTGCATGTTCCCCACAGTTTCTTTCTCTGCAGTGAGAAAAAGTCAGTGACTGCACGTTGCTTGTAAAGAACATCAGCTACAGACGCCATTTTGAAACTGTCCTGGGGCTGCGCTATCTGCCTGCAGTGACGGAAACTTGACGCCCTCACTCAGCAGACTTCAAATACTACATAGGTAACGTTTCACATTCGCAGCACTATTTCTGCATGAGGAAAAAAAATGCGATGCATTACTTTCTGGGCAAGAATGGAACAACAAATAGAATCGTATCTGGAGTGTGGGCATTGGTAGGGGTAGGGGTGGGGGGGGGGGGGGGTGACAGCAAGATAAGTATTGGTAAAATAACTTCCTGATTTCGCAGAACAGACGCTACACATAACTTGCGCAAAATGCATGGAGACATGCGGTCTGTGACTCAGGGTGGATTTTAGTGTTCGTTGAGAATGATGACAGTAGTTGAACACTTTACGCGTCAAGATTACCTATCCTTGACAAATGTAGGTCACAGTTTAGCAAAAAGGTACATTTCTAAATGGAAACAGGGGTTTGATACCTCTCTTTCAAAGTACAAAAATTGATTATAATAAATCATTTTCCTGTGCACCACAATTGTGATAGCTTAAAACACATCATGTTCACCTAGCTGTTTTTGAATAATGGAATACTAAGCGCCATTAGCGCCATTACCTCATTACCTAGTTTCTCTTTCTCAAGTGTTCGAACATTAACTTCGAAAGCAGTATGAAACAGCACTCCAATTGCCATTCAGATTTTCACGTGTAATTTCTGTTTTATGCTACTTATGAGGAAGATGTATCTACATCAACTGTGAATTTGAGAAAGAGGATACGCTCGAAACCAGCTAGTATTTCTTAATAAAGCATTTATTGAAAATAATAAGCTGGTGGAATCGATGGCCATCTTGAAATTTATCGAGGCTGTGGAGCCATCGCTGAAGCAATTAATTAAGTTGATAATTGTATTACTGTGTGCAACCGCTGTCATACTTGTCTCATATCACATTTTCGTTATTCTATTACAGTGATTCGATGAAATGTTCTGCTTCGACATGAGTGTAACATTTCAGGAAGTTTATGTGATTCATTGCAATATAGTTTCTTCCGTTGGTAAAAATCATTTACCGAGTAGGTCGATGTGACAAGTGTCTATTTATTTCTTTTGAAACACTATTACTTGGTACTTTTCAGCAATCTATGGAATTTAAAAAAAGAGAAAAAAGTACATTGCTTCCGCTTTATAGAGGTCGGCCACAATGGTGCGACCAGACGTGAGTCGTAATGTAACTGCGCGGAATAGAGACCTGCATTTCCATTGTGAGAGGACAAACTATACTCTCCACTGTAGTTTGTGTACAACAAGATTAAGATTTAAAATATTTGATGAGGATTCTATCATATCTTCATAGTTTTTCGACGTATTGATCTGTTTGTTTTAGGGAGTGCACTGCACTGCGCTGCACTCTCAAACTGTAATGGATCAGGAGCGTCATCTTCCTACGTCCTTACGACGCGTTGAGAGTAAATTTACATACTCGTAAACATTGTTTCATCTAAACACCGCTGCAACTAAACACAGCTGCATCAAGTACTTACTGAACCGAGGTGTAAGCACAAACCTCAAGGCAGGATTCGAAGTTTATTAAGCTCTGCTTGAACACTGTCAACAAAGAGCAAAGTAAGTACCAAATGAAGATCAGTTAAAAGGTGTCGAGGAATGTATACGTGGTGCAGATGTTAGAAGAATGTAGCATGCGCTGAAGAATCTGCAGTTGAGTACCCTGGCATTGAACTGATCAATGGAGGGGAAACATTGTTGGGGTAGACTAATAATTTCATATGTGCTCATAAAATAGATTACAGGAGACATGAAAGGTGATAGTTAAATAGAGCTGAAAATATTTGGCATAAGAAAGAAAGATGGAATGTGACGTCAAAGCACTAAAATTACTGACGGCTACGTGCGTGACATTGTCTTCACACAGTTGAAGGCTACAGACACACAGGAAACTGACTAGTATGCTGATGGTAAGGATAGTTAGGACTGTTGAGATCTTCAGCTCAAATAATTTATATATTAGTAGGGATGATGAAAAGATTGGTTTCCGTGTGCAACTAGAAAGTAAACTATTGTGTGTGTGTGTGTGTGTGTGTGTGTGTGAGTTTGTGTTTAATGATTACTTATGGTTTTCCTTTGGTCTCTTATAATATTTAACAATAAACCGTAATAAGCTTTACGGTATTACACACAGACCATGTTTAAGGTGCTTTTCAGATGTCTAGGCTGTGTAGTGCACAAAAGTGAAGTCAGTTAGGGCAATAAATTGAATAATCTGAATCACAAAGCAACTAATTCGTCCTTGACATGAAAACTTCGGACACCTCACGTGCATATTGCACAAATATATCAATGCTTAATGAACTGAAATTTTCAACCACTAACGCTAATTGTGAATAAGGTGGAAGAAAAGTTAAAATGACTGCGAGACCTTACGAAGCAGCGGGTTTTTCGTAAAAGGGAGAAGTCGCAGGTATGCGTTTGACATCCCGTGGCAAGCAAAGTTAATGGGGACGTAATTTTCGAAGGACGTAGATTGGGATGAGCGTACTAGGTCTACGGTGGCTTTTTATTGGTAGCGAGTTCTTATCTCGAGGACGAAGAAGCTCGTAAGAAACGAATATTTGCGGTGAGGGGAGCTTATTAATCTCGAGAGTGGCAGTAAAGGAGATAAAGGAGAATTAATATAGCTGGAGAAGTGCTCACTCGAAAAGAACGTCTTTGATAGCCCTGATCCCGAAGCGGGGGCGTGTTGGAGGAAGGGGTCCCACAGTATTTCAATATCTCGCCAGCACGCGAGGAAAGACTTTGGGGGGAAACGCCTACGAGCCTCTGGAAGATATCGCGGCAGCCGCCATTATCGGGCACCATGTGCTGCTTGTGATACCTCCACTGGTCGCTTTTGAAGGGGCCTTCAGCCATTGAGGCGTGGCAGATGACCGGCGGAAGGAGCTGTTAAACTGCCTCAGCTTTCACGCGGACGTCGTTGGGGAGCACATGGGGAGGAAGATCTGCGCTGGTATTACATCGGCAATCACTGCGCGCCGCCTGCCAAAGAATGCGGCATTTTGTGACCACCGAGTGTCATACCAGAGGGTCCACGACGTGAATATCAGAGTGACGTCACTTACACCTTCGCTCCGGCCTCACTCGATGGTCAACGATATAGACCACCATGAAAGAGCAGCCACTGTTATTTCTGTAGGCATCGAGGATTATGCTACCCCCAAAATCAGCGTCTTTATTTGCGCTGGAAGCTTCCTGCTAAAGTCCAAAGGTTATTAACCGGTTACGGTTTCTTCCCTTAGAGGCCAAACTAATCTGTCGTGAAGCAAGACGTGGAGTTATTTCTCGGCAGAAATTGATGGCGTATGGTTATAGTATATTTTATGGACTTCAGGATAAGCCAATTTTATCACAAATAATGCTAAATTGCATGCTGAGCTTCATTTAGATTGACTCCGACATAATGTGTACAATTTTGTATTGAATTTGTCATATTCAAGTCTTTTATTGAATATACGTTTAAAAGGGAATCTTACATTGCCTTGTAGCAGGTCTGGCGTTCAACCATCAATCAGTCATAGCAGTTTTTCTGTACCTTATCGCTTCATTCGTAGTCTCTTCTTTCACATATGCCAAGGATTTATACGCGGAAGAGAATAGCAGCAAAATAAATAATTATTGTAGAGTAATGAAATTTATGGAATACATTTGTCTAGGTAACATATTAAGTGATTAACGTTGCAAGATCGTAGGTTAACGTAAGCACGAGATGAGCCATTGCTAATGTGAAATTCTGGTACATTAATAACAGTGTAACAGCCAGAATATTGAATGCAGCCATGCAAACGTACAGGTATTGTGTTGCACAGTGCGGGCTGTCAGTCTGTGGGATGACACTCAATGCCTGTCGCACTTGGTCAATAGTGGTGCGGTTTTAGCTGGTTGTAGATGACGCTGGAGTTGTCTGATGATGTCCCATACGTGCACGACTGGAGACAGATGCGGTTACTGAGCAAGCCAAGACGACATGTAGACACTTTTTAGGGCATGTTTGGGGAAGGCAGTGGAGGGTGCAGAGACAGAGAGAGTGTGGGGCATGATGGTAAAGGTGTGGCAACATGTTGGGGGTAAAGAGGATAGAAGACACTATAGGGTGGGAAGGATCGAATCTGTGGATGATGTACATGGAGAGGACATGTTCAATCAAAAGGAGAAGATTTGGGAAGGGGATGAGGTCGTAGAGGATCTGCATGGGGAACAGGAGGTGGATACAGAAGGCGAGGCGGAGTGGATGGCGTTCAAGGATTTGGAGGGCTTTATAGAATCTGGAAGGGACAGAAATCCAGGTGGCGCTCTCCTAACAAAATATGAGGTGGATCAAGGAATTATAAGTGTGAAGGGTGGAGGAAGGATGCAGCCCCCATGTCTGGCTGCACAGGAGTTTCAGGAGGTGGAGTCTACTGTGGGCTTTGTGTTGGACTGTAATGAAATGGGCAGTCCAGGTAGGTAGTCGTCAAGAGTGAGGCCCAGTTATTTCATGCTAGGAGTGAGGTGGACAGGATGACCATAAATGGTGAGGTAAAAATCGGGGAGGTGAAGGAGCGGGTGGTACAACCCATGATAAGTGCCGGGGCCTTGGAAGGGTTGATGTGAAAGAGCCACTGGCTGCACCAGGCAATGAACTGATCAAGGTGGGTTTTGAGGGTACGTTGGGACTGTTGAATGGTAGAATAAAGGGCCAGGAAGGCGGTGTCATCAGAAAATTGGAGGAGATGAGTAGATGGTGGTTTGGGTATATATGGAGAATACAGGTGATAAAGGAGAGGGGAAAGGATGGAGACTTGAGGCACAGGAGTTGGTATTACGGATAGTGATACAGGAGGGATGATAGGAGAGGACGGAAGCAACAAGACAGAGGAAACTGAATGGGAGAGCGTAGATCAGCAGTTTAAAGAGGATCCCAGGGTGCCAGACGTGGTCTTAGGTGTCGTGTAGGTCGATGGAATCAAAGATGAGGAGCGACAGGAGTTAAGTTGGAGGGAAAGAAGACTGGTAAGGTTAAGAAGCATGTCGTCAGCAGAGAAGGAGGGCTGGAGGTCACACTGGGTAGGGGCAAGGAGGTTGTGATGGTTAGGATGGTGATGAATACCATTGAAGAGGATGGAATCAAGCACCTTACTTAACATGGAGGTGAGACAGATGAGATGATACAAGGAGGTGTCATAGGGAGGTTTGATGGGTTTGGGGAACAGCAGGACATGGTAAGTCTTCCACAGGTCAGGGTAAAAGTCAGTGGAGAGGAAGACATTAAACAGGGTAGCAAGGGCAGCCAGGAAGAAGCGTAGATTCCTTGAGGTGGCAGTAGGTGGTGAATTTGATCTCATATGTGGTAATGGGAGCGCTTATGCCTGAGGGAGATAACTGATCCAAGTACCAGAAACTGGGAACGAGTGGCAAGACAATCAGTTCATTCATGGAGAGTGGGGAATGGGGAGTAATCATAATGGTGATCATCAGGAATGGAGAGGACCTCAGAGAAGTGTGAAGCAAAATGGTTAGCCTTACTGATGTTCCCAGGGAAGAGACAGCTGTCATGGAGAAGAGGGTAATGTGGGATGGTATGCCTACCAGTAAGGTAGTGGAGGAGTTGACAGGGAGAGGGGAGTTGAGGAATGTACATGTCTGGCATCAGTTGCAGCAGTTATTTGCTGTGAGGAAGTCTTGGATGTGTTGTAATTTCCTGTGACAGAGGAGTGCATCCTGGTGACAGAGGCAGAGGAAGGAGCAGTAGAACATGTGGGATTCATGGAGAAGAAGAACAGCCTCTAGAGGAAGTGTAGGGCAGTGAGGGTGGATGAGTTTGGTAGGAACATGGGCCTCCATCATGTCAGTGATGGGTTTCTGGAAGAGGAAAGAGGCATGGGTGATGCCAGCAGGATGGTGAAGGGTATGGGGGTCAGTTTCGACCTTTGAGGTAATGGATTCCCAGTAGGCATCCCAGTCAATGTGGCAGTGGTAAAAGAACTCGTTCCAGTCCAGCGAGGGCGAGAAGATCGAGCTTCGTCGTCTGCGGGATGGTGTGTGGTCTCGCTGTATGTGTATGCCAAGAAGTGCGACTTGCAACGTCAGCTCGTCGAGGCGCAAAGTGATGTTGTCCAGACTGTTTTTGTCAGGTGTTGTAGTGAAAACCTGCAGAGTCGCGGCCTTGGTTACTGTGTCCGCAATCCCTGCCAGCTTGCTCAAGTTCTCTTCTTGCATCACTGTGAGCAGGGTGTGATGCAATTCCGGCAAGTGCGACATCCATGTGGATTGTAGTAGAGGGTCCAGAACATTCAGTCCAGCCAAGGTGCGGACATGTCGCAGAATCTGTGACGGCCTCCCATTGCCAGTTTCCTCACTCTGCAACAACTGCCTTTAGCACTGAGTGTTAGCGAGGGAGAGCCGCTGAATGAGCTCGCCTTTCAGAATTTCGTACTTCCCGGAATCCGGCGGGTTGGTGATAACATCGTTAACTTCGCTGGCAGAGTGGCTGTCCAGTAGTGTCACCACTTGTGCATATTTTGTGGCGTCTTACATTATCCCGGCAGTGACGAAACGGCTTTCGATGTGTGTGAAACAAAGTGACAGACACTCCATCCAGAGGGCTGATGCTTTGAAAGCCATGCAGTCCACTTGAGCAACTGGGGCTGTCTCAGGGGGTGGCCGTGGCTAACAGGACTCAGCGACCTTGGGGCTGCAGGCAGGTAATGGACGGTCCCCTGCCCGAGGTGCAGATAGAACTGCTATTCACCGCAGTCAGTGGGGGGGGGGGGGCAGGGATGCCAGGGAGGTAGGACACCCGCTTTCCTGCCAGTGAGCCTGCGACTGCTCTTGTTGCTCTGCTTTAAAAAATGGCTCTGTGCACTATGGGACTTAACATCTGAGGTCATCAGTCCCCTAGACTTAGAACTACTTAAACCTGCCTAACCTAAGGACATCACAGACATCCATGCCCGAGGCAGGATTCGAACCTGCGACCATAGCGCTCGCGCGGTTCCAGACTGAAGTGCCTAGAACCGCTCGGCCACAAAGGCCGGCTGCTCCACTGTAGGCAGTCACCTTTCCTCCAACCGCGTTCGAAGCTGCTACTCGTGTCGCTGTTGTAGCGCGGCCATCTCTTCCATGTGTTTGAGCTGCTGATCGCATAGTAGGTGCTGCTGTTGTTGTATAAGTTGTTCCTGGTGGTGTAATTGTTGATGTAAGTGCTTCATGTCTTCTTTTTGCAGTCTTAACTGTTGTTGTAACTGGTCAATGATACTTTCGTGGGGTCACCACTTTGTGTGTTTATTAACTGTACCCTTCACTCTACAGTACTAACACATTATTTTCTCTATCATCTACAATACAAATTGACCGACACGGTATTAACACGGTTACTAGATGTAGCACAATTCTGACAACCGCACATACTCCGATGCTCTCGCCACTGTAGATAGGGGATGAATGGCCACTGGAGAGCATGGTCTTCTGGCGTTGGTCGTCTGCAACCGACCAGTTAGTGCGGAGCGACCAGCGATCTGGGGTCACTGCGTGCTTGAGATGCCGATAGCAACCCCACCTTGTGCTAGGTTGTGGGTGTGGTGAAGGAGATAGGGAGAGGTGTGGACAATATGGTGAGAATGGGGGAAGGTTTCGTCAAGGATGAAGGAATCGACCTGGTTCTGGAACAGGATATGCTTGAAGAGGTATTTGTTGGCAGGGAGGGAGAAAATGTTTAGGTATAGGAGACAATACTGTTAGCACACCAGGAGGTGGGAGGGGCAGGGATTGGAGGGATGACAAGAGATAGGCTTAAACGAAGGTGTCTAGGTGGGTGAAGGTGAAGTGGGCCTGGTTGTATGTGGCATAGATCTTCAGATGGAACAGGCAGCAAGGGACATCTTCTGGAGGTTGTGGGGTTGTTGGAAGGGGTGGCTATTCTGGAGGATGATGGTCAGGAACTGGATGATGTCTTTGGCTTTGGGGGAGGGGCGGAGAGAATCGCTCAGTTGGATGGGATGGTCGATGAAGTGACTGGGAACCTGGCCCCTGGTCGGAGGACGACGGATTGCGCCAGTACTGTTACAGTGGACTGTTGCAGAATTGTGGCTGCTGCTGACTTGTGTACTTCTCGGCTGGTTGCGAAGGCCTGCTAGTAGCTTCTTCGGTTATTTTGCTACCATAATAGCAACTTTTGTAGAAGATTGTCTTGCAACCTCTTTTCAAGACAGTTTTTTCAGTGTCCAGATTGAAAAGCACTCCATTGTTGTATCTCTCTCATGTCATGTGACTTTTATTCCTGTGATCTGGTTTCTCTACAAAGGCGAAAAAAATTTAATTGTCAAGGAGGGCTCTTATAGTGCAGTGACAGCGATCTAGGTCCACGCAAAGCTGGTTTCTATCAAATCGGTCGCAGTTCTGCCTTGACATTTATCCTTCAGACTATCAGGATCGTCGATCACAAGTGTTATACACACTTAAAAGAGCTAAGCATTACAGAACAAAGAATAAATACATGGTGTCTCATAGAGTATTAGGAGAAAAAAAAAATTCCCCTCTGATCATTGGGACTGTGTCACAAGAGAACCCTCCGAAATTAAATTAATGCCCCACCTTAGAAAAACGAACCAAGTGTTTGAATTTTCCATATAGGACTACTCTTTTGGAAACAATAAGGCGCCTGGATATGGGAGTGGTAAGGTGCTGTGCATACGATGTAACCTCCCCCTAACTTACCGACCTTAATGACTGTAAAAATTAAACCACGTGTACCTAACGGAAATTTGGGAAAAGCCATCGTCACCAAAGTTAATCTGTCGGTAAAGAGGGAGGAAAGGGTTACACCTAAATGAAAGGAAAAATGCAAATGAAACTGGTGGAAATTAATTTTGAAAAGGGGTAAAGTTAATAAAGAAAGTAAATGTGCGGTCGTTATGTTAACAATTCACTGCCGTTAATTTGATATTTGAGATTTGGGGAAAATTACTGTCGCCAGTCCTATGGACAACTACTATAACAACTGAAAAAGAAAGGTTATTGCACATATAATTAGCACTATAAGCGTGGCAATTGAAGGTTGACACGTGTTGTATGAAAACTGAATGTTTGTCAGAAGTAATAAATTTCGCTACGCTCTGACTTAATTTAGCAAAAGAATTAATAAATCCGGAAAATTGGAAGTTAATTTAGTGACTGAAATTAATAGTGAACTTTGTTTCTGAAGCGCTGCAAAATTCAATAAAGTAAGGTTAGTCTTGGGCTACCTCAACATTCATTTCAAAAGCTACTAGAATCTATGCAATTTAGAAATGAGAGATTTCACTTTGAACTTGAATTAAGGGGCTCCGGAACGCCCTATACTTGCAATGTTAAAATAACGCTTATAAATTACATCATTCCTCACAAAGTATTTGAGGTAGGAAGTTGCACTTTTTACAGATTATTTATTGGAATATGGGCTACAACTTAACACAGGGATTTTACAAAATTTTAGTTCAGTTATTAAAGATGATTTTTTTTCAATTGTAATGAAAATTCACAAAATTTTTTTGCAATTTTTTATTTATATATTCAAAAATATACAGTTTTTTGGAAAAAGGCTGTGTTAAATTATGCAGAAAATGAGAAAATAAAAGTTTTGGGAATCGAGCGACAAAGATTGGATTAACTTTTTAGTGCATTCCAGGTCCATAGGATGGATTATCTTCATCCTCTGCAAACTCCTCCTCCAGCTTCCTCTTGTTCCTCCTCCTGTTTACTCTTGCTTGTATTTCTAGACTCTTTACAGCCCTGTCTGCAGCCCGAAGGCGTTCCTTGTCTAAAGCAAGCATCGCTCGTTGTTGTGTTCGTAGATTTTGCTACCATTTTCTTCAGTTGCAGTTACTGCAACACTGTTCCAAAAGGTGGTCATGTATGAACACTTATCACATTTCAGTTGTATTTCACTAGCAAGTCCTACGTGCTTTATTATGGAGAGTTCCAGACCAACTTCACTACAATGAATACATCTTACACAGTTTGAAAAAATTCCTTTGAGAACCGACATTTCAAATATTTCATTCACATCCGATTCGCCCATAAAACATTCATAGTTTTCACTCATTGAACCAAGCTTCTTCTGTGAAGTATTTTCTTTCCCACTTTGACTGCTATGGGCAGGTGTACTTGAGAGGTTAGGTTCACTCACTTGGTTATCGTCTTTATTGTTTACAGTAATAACACACAGCTTTGGCTTTCCAACATTTCTCCTTTTCTTAAAAGCCTTCAGAGGATTTCTAATAACTTTACTTTTACTCATTATTATACTTCAACAAAACAGAGACTCAAGAAACAGAATTAATTACGAATATTTTCGGGATAACGACAGAGTAAATAAACATGAAACAACGGACAATCACACCAGCGATATATATTGAACCATCACAGGTTAGCCACAACACATACTTTATCTCACATCACTAAAATGTACCTGATGAACACGGACGTTAATAATAACACCATTTGACAGCAGTTTAACAGCGCCACAGTGGGTCACACCCATGTAGAACACATTTCAAAAAAAATTTAAAAATAGTTGTAGTCTTCGGAATTGAATAAATTATATATCTATTAAAAGGTAATAGTCTGCAGATTCAGAAAACGCAAAATAGTAAACATTGAACTTTTCATGATTTTGAGCCTTTCTGGAGCCCCTTAAATGATTCTGAGCAATTAACAATAGTAAAATTTAGTATGTACCAAGCTGAGCTGCTGTCAGAGGTAAGCTAAAATATGATAACAAAACTCGCACTCTTAATTTGTGCTTGTGTAGTCTAAATATTGTAGCCAGCTATGAATACCTTAACTGAACTTTGAAATTAAAGCAGTGAAATCGAATGATATTACTTTAATGCTGGCGTTTGAATTTCAATGACACTCGAGTTAATTTCGGAAAAGGAAGGGACCGTGCTTGGTAATGCAATTGTGACAATGAGCAACAAAGGTTCATGCTAAGGTGCTGTATTTTTGTGAGCCAAATGGGACAGTTTGAAAAACTGAGGTCTGCTATACAGTTCTAAAACTTTACGTGCTTTCAGTCTTCCATGTTGGTTGATTGAAGGTTTGAAGTCGTCGATCGAGGAGGTGGCGATAATCACTCATTGTCGGCCGTCGCTGTTGCAGAAGCTGGATGTTGGTACGCCTTCTTCTCGACACGGTCACCAGGCGAAACGGGATCTTGATGTGTGCCTGCTAATGTTTCCCGTCCGCGACCCCGTGCCAGAAACTATCACAGCAAGTCGAGCGCAATTACGTGCTGCCAAACCCTGGAAGCGAGGCAACTCGCAGGAGCGTCACACAACCCACCTGCTCCACCGCCCTACTCCAGCCAGACCCTGCTCTGCCCGCGCTCCACGCGGCAGAATTAACAGTACCAAAGATCCTAAACACTTTGGTTCTCCCCACGACCTGTCGATGTAATCGTTCGATAGTATAGATTTGCCTAGGAAAGACACAGCGTAAAAATACAAATAATATTTACAAAAGAAACCAATGATATATCGACATAAATGCATAAACATATATATACAAACTGTAAAACAATTACAATATATAAAGACACAGAAATGTCATATCTTCAGGTAACAAAATAAGGAATTAAATTTATAGTACAATAGATGGAAATAGGAAATGCATTTCCGGCATTACAACGAGACTCTGTAAGTCCATAGTTTCATTATTATTTTTTCTTTATTTTGATTATCTTAAGTGTTGCAAATATTTGTGAAATCGTCCCAGGGGCATACAAAACTATAAACAATGATTTAAGAAAATTCCACTTGCATAGCACTTCAAAAGTCTGACTGGAAAACTCAAGAAAAAAAATTGGGAAAACATACATGGTGATGGTGACAACTATTGAACTGCATGAAATAAAATCGTCATAACTTCCGAACGGTTTGCGTTAGGACGTTGAAACTGGATGGTTGGCCACCGTGCATGATGGGAATACGCACGTCATGCGCCTCGTTGTTGTCGGCCATTTTCACGTGAAAATGTGATGATACAGCGTATAGTGCTTGTGAAGGCCTCCCATGCGAACAATAAGAGCCCAACTGCGGGTAAAAGGAAGTTTACTGCCGAGTTCAAGCTGAAGACAACCGGTCCAAACGTGCTAACAATGACGAATTTGATTCGCATGTTTGAGAGTACGGGCACTGCTCGTGATGACAGTGCTGCCAATGTTGATCGTCCAAAAAGGGTGAAAACACATGAAAACATCGAGAAGACACGACAAGCGCTGTGTTGCAAACCAGCCCCAGTAAATCGATTAGACGAGCTGCACGACAGATGGGCATCAACCTGGAGATACTGCGACAAATTTTTGTGACCTGCATCTCTTCCTATACAAAATTCAAACCCATCAGCCATTAAGCCCCAGGGCCATGGAACAGCCGTTGTGTTTCGCCAGCACTATTATCCATAGAATTAACGAACAGGACTCTAATATGAATATGGTTTGGTTTAGCGACGGAGCCCACTTTCATTTGGATAAGTTCGTCAGTCAGCAAAATTGGAGCGTTTGGGCGACTGAGAATCCGCGTTTCGCGATCGAGAAGTCTCTTCTTCGTTAACGGGTAACTGTGTGGTGTACAATGTACAGACACGGAATAATCGGCGCGATATTGCTTGATGGCACGGTGACGACCGAAACCTACTCGAAGGATTTGTTAGATGATTCCATCCCCATGGTCCGAAGTGACGCTGATTTATACAATATGTGGTTTATGGAAGACGGAGCTCGACCTCATCGAAGCAGGGGAGTGATGTCATGGAGGGGCACTTTGTGGACCGCATTCTAGCTATGGGGTGCCCAGAAGCCACCATGTTCACCGGATCTGAACACATGTGACTCCTTTCTGTGGAGCCATTTAATGACAAGGTGTACAGGAGTAGCTCCAAAACCATTGCTGAGCTGAAAACGGTCATCCGGGAAGTCATCGACAGCATCGACGGTCCGACACTTCAGCGCGTCATACAGAATTTCACTATTCGTCTGCGCCACATCATCGTCAATGATGGCAAACATGGTTCAAAATGGTTCAAATGGCTCTGAGCACTATGCGACTCAACTGCTGAGGTCATCAGTCGCCTAGAACTTAGAACTAATTAAACCTAACTAACCTAAGGACATCACACACATCCATGCCCGAGGCAGGATTCGAACCTGCGACCGTAGCGGTCACGCGGTTCCAGACTGAAGAGCCTTTAACCGCACGGCCACACCGGCCGGCTGATGGCAAACATATCTAATATGTCATAACCTAAATCGGAATATCTGTAGTGACGTTTACATGTTGAATATAGTGTATGCACGCCGAAGTTTGTAACTAATTCTCGTTTTTTTTCGTATAGTTCTATAATTGTCACCCTGTACAATTAAAAAACAACAAACCGAAGAGCCAAATCAATTTCATTTGCTTAAAGTTTTGAAAGCAAATTACAAGAAATTTTTAATATAGGCTTGGAACAAACACCATTAGAAAAAAAAAAATACATTCCAAGAGAATTTAACTTCATTAAGGGAACTAAAGGTATCCGGTTGCAAAAGTTTTTAAATACACTGCACAAAATAATTAAGGGGTCACTTGTTGAATCTCCGCTATTTTCCCTCATTAAGACGCGGACTTGTCACATTCGGCTCAAAGGTGCCTACAACCCGCTCCTTTACTGGTGCAAAAGCGTTTCGCCCTCCGACTTCACAGTCGGTCTCGTGTCGACACGCGCGAAAAGAAGTCCAGAACCCAGAACTGGATGTCAAGTGTGAGGCAGGTTAATGAGGTCACATTGGCAGCAAACAGAAACTACCAGCATTGAAGCCACACGGTTTTCTTACGGGCGGTTGGGAAAAATATTTCAGACTCACCACAGTCCAGAATCAGCGCGAACAAGCTTCAGGAGACGGCATAAGGAGCGTAAATGAAGATACAGGCTCCCAGGTAGATGCTACTTTCCTTGACTTCCGGAAGGCTTTCGATACAGTTCCGCACTGTCGCCTGATAAGGTAAGAGCCTACGAAATACCAGACCAGCTGTTTGGCTGGATTGAAGAGTTTTTAGCAAACACAACACAGCATGTTGTTCTCAATGGAGAGACGTCTACAGACGTTAAAGTAACATCTGGCGTGACACAGGGGAGTGTTACGGGACCATTAACTTTCACAATATATATAAATGACCTAGTAGATAGTAGATGATGCTGTAGTATATAGAGAAGTTGCAGCATTGGAAAATTGCAGCGAAATGCAGGAAGATCTGCAGCGGATAGGCACTTGGTGCAGGGAGTGCCAACTGACCCTCGACATAGACAAATGTAATGTATTGCGAATACATAGAAAGAAGGATCCCTTACTGTATGATTATATGTCAGCGGAACACTGGTAGCAGTTACTTCTGTAAAATATCTGGGAGTATGCGTGCGGAACGATTTGAAGTGGAATGATCATATAAAATTAATTGTTGGTAAGGCGGGTACCAGGTTGAGATTTATTGGGAGAGTCCTTAGAAAATGTAGTCCATCAACAAAGGAGGTGGCTTACAAAACACTCCTTCGACCTATACTTGAGTGTGTGATCCGTTCCAGATTGCGTTGACGGAGGAGGTAGAGAAGATCCAAAGACGAGCGGCGCGTTTCGTCACAGAGTTATTTGGTAAGCGTGATAGCGTTACGGAGATGTTTAGCTAACTCAAGTGGCAGACTCTGCAAGAGAGGCGCTCTGCATCGCGGTGTAGCTTGCAGTCCAGGTTTCGAGAGGGTGCGTTTCTGGATAAGGTATCGAATATATTGCTTCCCCCTACTTACACCTCCCGAGGAGATCACGAATGTAAAATTAGAGAGATTCGAGCGCGCACGGAGGCTTTCCTGCAGTCGTTCTTCCCGCGAACCATACGCGACTGGAACAGGAAAGGGAGGTATTGACAGTGGCACGTAAAGTGCCCTCCGTCACACACCTTTTGGTGGCTTGCGGAGTATAAATGTAGATGTAGATGTAGATGTAGAATGACATCACACCTTCAACCGGCACCTTCATTTTAAACATTACATATTATAACAAGACAGTTTGAAGTGCAATGTGCAACATAACGACGTTCTTGATAACCTTTACCACTGCCGACAGCCACCGGACGATTCAACCTCACTGAGCTTGATCTGGCCTCGCTGGAGTGTAGCGCGAGCGCAGTTTTTCCTCTGGCATACGGGGTGGATCATTCAAAAACGTTCAACCAAATATGATGGCCAGAATTTTAGTCCCACTCTTAAACCGTCTTTTACTCCAGTCATTGCTTCTTCAACGTGTAGATCTAGGGGAGTGACTGCAGCCCCGTCTAACATCCGTTTTCATCCGAGCACTTCGTTCTTGGTCTTTCACTCTTATTGTTCCCTCTTGATTCTCGTACCTATTGTGTATTACTCGTCTTTCTATGGTTCTATTTTTCTCAGAATTTCGACATATCATCCACCATTTTACACCGTCACCGTCCAACACTTTTTACAAGTGGACAAGCGTCTTGATTTTTCTTCAATCTTGCTACCGTTATCAAGCACAATGTCAGAGTTGCCTCTAGGATGTCTTTACGTTTCCTAAAGCCAAACTGATCGTCATATAACAGTTCCTCAGTTTCCTTTTCCATTTTCTGTACCTTATTCATGTCAGGAAAATGGAAGCATGAGCTGTGAAACTGATGGTGCGATAGTTCTTTCGATTAGATGCCCTAGCTACCTTCGGAATCGTGTGGATGCTACTTTTCCGAAAGTGTGGTGGTAAGTCGCCAGTGCCATAGATTCTACAAATCAGCTTGTCGTTTGGTTGCATCTTCTTCCAATGATTTTAGAAATTCCGATGGAATGTTGCCTTCTCTGCTCTTTGATACTGGGTATCAGAGCTCTTCCATACCGACTCCGCCAGCTTCGTATATTATGCTATCAAGCAACCTGTTCCCCTCATAAAGGCCTACGATGTGCTCCTTCCATCTATTCGCTCTCTCCACAGCGTTTAGCAGGGTAATTCCCGTTGCCTTCTTAATGTTTCCACCCCTGCTTTCAATCAGTGATATACACAGCAACCAGTCGCTTATAAGTCCGTATTTTGCTGTAGATCCCGCTAGGTTTCAGCTTAAATATAGCAATCATTAATGCGTTTTCCAGCGTGCTACATCTAAAGTCTAGCTAGATCTTCAATAAAATACAGATTGATAGGCAGCTTTTCGCTGTATTCATCCACGGTTATAATCATTGCAAATGAATTCCAACCTGATTACGCTTGCTTTTAACTTCAAGGAGGTAGTTTCGACTTTCTTGTATCCTGGGTTAGTAATCCGACATTCATTTTCTTTCTATTTCTTCCATTTTCCCAGGCAGCCATCGTCTTGCTTCCATGCACTTTGTATTTATTTAATTCCTAAGCGATTTATATTGCTGCATTCGTAGTTTTTCCTGAAATTTTTTGTGCTTCCTTCTTTCCTCGAGCAGCTGAAATATTTGTGTTACCTACAGTTTCTTCACAGTTACTTTCCTGGTGTCTATGTTTCTCTGTTCAACATCTGTGATCAACCTTTCTAGCGAAGTCCGCTCCTCTTCAACTCAGTAGCCTATTGTGGTATTCCTTATCTCACTATCCACATCTTCAGCCAGCTTCAAACGCGTCCCATTATCCCTTAGAATGTGAGTATCCCATCTCCAGCCGTGATGGGTAGCCGTGCGGGCTCAGGCGCCTTGCCACGGTTCGCACGGCTACCCTCGTCGGAAGTTCGAGTCCTTCCTCAGGCATGGGTGTGTGTGTGTGTTGTCTTTAGCGTAAGTTAGTTTAAGTTGGATTAAGTAGTGTGTAAGTCTAAGGGCCGACGATCTCAGCAGTTTGGTCCCATAGGAAATTATCTCCTATCCCATCTCCATTCACACTACTTTTTATATCCTATCATTACTAAATTGTGATTTGAGTCTATATCTGCTCCGAAGTACGTCTTATAATCCAGTATCTGATTTCGGAATTTCTTCCTGTCCATGATGTAATCCAACAAAAAACTTGCAGTTACTCCCTGCATTTTCCAAGCATACCTCCTCCTCTTGTGATTCTTGAAAGGAGTATTCACGATTTGAGCTGAAATTCGTTACAGAACTCAATTATTCTCCTCTCTCATTCCTACTAACAAGTCAGTATTCTGCCTTAAACCTTTCTTCTATTACTTTCCATAAAGTCCCCCATGATTACACAGTTTCGTCTCACAATACAATCTGGAACCGCGCTACCGCTACGGTCGCAGGTTCGAATCCTGCCTCGGGCATAGATGTGCGTGATGTAGTTAGGTTTAAGTAGTTCTAAGCTCTAGGGGATTGATGACCTTAGATGTTAAGTCCTATAATGATCAGAGGCATTTGAAACATTTTCTCACAATACATAGTGAATTACTCGATCAATATCCTCATATACACTCCTGGAAATGGAAAAAAGAACACATTGACACCGGTGTGTCAGACCCACCATACTTGCTCCGGACACTGCGAGAGGGCTGTACAAGCAATGATCACACGCACGGCACAGCGGACACACCAGGAGCCGCGGTGTTGGCCGTCGAATGGCGCTAGCTGCGCAGCATTTGTGCACCGCCGCCGTCAGTGTCAGCCAGTTTGCCGTGGCATACGGAGATCCATCGCAGTCTTTAACACTGGTAGCATGCCGCGACAGCGTGGACGTGAACCGTATGTGCAGCTGACGGACTTTGAGCGAGGGCGTATAGTGGGCATGCGGGAGGGCGGGTGCACGTACCGCCGAATTGCTCAACACGTGGGGCGTGAGGTCTCCACAGTACATCGATGTTGTCGCCAGTGGTCGGCGGAAGGTGCTTGTGCCCGTCGACCTGGGACCGGACCGCAGCGACGCACGGATGCACGCCAAGACCGTAGGATCCTACGCAGTGCCGTAGGGGACCGCACCGCCACTTCCCAGCAAATTAGGAACACTGTTGCTCCTGGGGTATCGGAGAGGACCATTCGCAACCGTCTCCATGAAGCTAAGCTACGGTCCCGCACGCCGTTAGGCCGTCTTCTGCTCACGCCCCAACATCGTGCAGCCCGCCTCCAGTGGTGTCGCGACAGGCGTGAATGGAGGGACGAATAGAGACGTGTCGTCTTCAGCGATGAGAGTCACTTCTGCCTTGGTGCCAATGATGGTCGTATGCGTGTTTGGCGCCGTGCAGGTGAGCGCCACAATCAGGACTGCATACGACCGAGGCACACAGGGCCAACACCCAGCATCATGGTGTGGGGAGCGATCTCCTACACTGGCCGTACACCACTGGTGATCGTCGAGGGGACACTGAATAGTGCACGGTACATCCAAACCGTCATCGAACCCATCGTTCTACCATTCCTAGACCTGCAAGGTAACTTCCTGTTCCAACAGGACAATGCACGTCCGCATGTATCCCGTGCCACCCAACGTGCTCTAGAAGGTGTAAGTCAACTACCCTGGCCAGCAAAATCTCCGGATCTGTCCCCCATTGAGCATGTTTGGGACTGGATGAAGCGTCGTCTCACGCGGTCTGCACGTCCAGCACGAACGCTGGTCCAACTGAGGCGCCAGGTGGAAATGGCATGGCAAGCCGTTCCACAGGACTACATCCAGCATCTCTACGATCGTCTCCATGGGAGAATAGCAGCCTGCATTGCTGCGAAAGGTGGATATACACTGTACTAGTGCCTACATTGTGCATGCTCTGTTGCCTGTGTCTATGTGCCTGTGGTTCTGTCAGTGTGATCATGTGATGTATCTGACCCCAGGAATGTGTCAATAAAGTTTCCCCTTCCTGGGACAATGAATTCACGGTGTTCTTATTTCAATTTCCAGGAGTGTACTTTGCCTATGCTTCCTCTTGCGACTTCAGGATGTATACCTGAACTATTATTGTCGGAATTGCTCTGCTGTCTAATTAGATGAGAACAATCCTACCACTGAACTGTTTACAGTAACTCACTCCCTTCCGAACTTTTCTCTTCAGAAGGAAACCTACTCACGTTAAACCATTTTCTGCTGCTGATGATAACACCCAATATTCGTCTGATCATACATTCTTGTCTACTTTCACTTCACTGAACACCACTTTATCTCAATTAAGCATAACTATTCCCCTTTTCAGGTTTTCTAGCTTCCCTACAAAGTTCAAACTTTTGATATTCCACACCCTATTAGTAAAATGTTGCCCTTTCGTTGGTTATTCAGTCTTCTTCTCAAGGCCACATGCATCTTGGCATTTCCCTCCAGGAGATACGATTGTGGGAGTAATGTGGCATCTATTTCCAAGGGAGAGCTTATCATGATACTTTTTCAATTGCAAGCCACATGTGTCTGAGTTGATGACCATTAGCTCACAACTGCAGGCTGCGTTGGCTTCCGTCACACAGTCTGAGGCTGCTGACAAGGGGCATCAATGTGCGGGGTCAGACGCTGGGATGCGAAGGACGTCGAGCACGTCCCACGTGTCCCCCAATCGGTCCACTCCTGTGGCCGCCCCGGGTACTGCCTGCACCGAGGATGACCCCTCACCTGTGGACGAGGGAAATAATTCCATAGTCTAGCAGGCAGCAAAAAACTTTCCGAGGGGCCGATCATAGGGCCTCCTCGGTTCGTTTGACGAACAGGTTTCTGGCGTTATCTGTGACGATGTCTCTAAGCCGGATGCAGTCGTCCACACAGTTCCAGAGGAAGTTTCTTGGCCCACAAGGTCTGAGCATTCACACAGGGTGGGTATGCTGGTAGTTTGGAGTTCCCTTGCCAAGGAGGGGAAGGACCCCAGTGTACACTCCATATGCATACTGGGGAGAGTCATTCCAGATGTGAAGAGGGTGCTTCCAATGCTATGAAGAGTACAGGGTGCAGCCAACTGCAGATAGTGACTCATTTTGGTACCTGTTACGTGTGTCGCTTTGGATCAGAGGAGATTCTCTCTGGTTCGGGCGGCTAGCGGAAATGGTAAAGACTGTCCATCTTGCTTCCGAGATTAAGGCGGAGCTCACCATCTGTTGCATCGTCGATAGAACCGACTGAGGTCCTTCGGTGCAGAGCCGACTGGAGGGTCTGAATCAGAGGCTCAAGAGGCTCTGTGACCGTGAGGCTGCAGATTCCTTGACTTGCATCATAGGATGGTGGGTTTCCGGGTTCCGCTTAATAGGTCTGGAGTCCACTATACACAGGAGGCAGCTACACAGGTAGCGGGGTCTGTGTTGAAGGGCAGTTTTTGGGGTTAGAGGGTCTCAGGGAGCTACAGAAAGGGCGTCTGTCTACAAGGGGGCAGGTAAAACATAGTAAGGTAGTTTGAGAAACGATCGGTATTGCAGTTGTAAATTGTCGTACCTGTGATGGAAAAGAACCAGAGCTCCAAGCCCTAATACAAAGCACTGAATAACAAATAGTTATAGGTACAGAAAGCTGGCTAAAGCAGGAAATGAGTTCAGCCGAAATTTTTTCAAACTATCTAACAGTATTCTGAAAGTACAGATTAAATACAGTTGTTGGTGGAGTATTTATTGCCGTCAGAAGTAGTTTGCCTTGTAGTGAAACTGAAGTAGATAGTTCCTGCGAAATAGTATGGGTAGAGGTTATACCTGACAATCGGACTAAACTATAATTGGATCGTTTTATCCTCCCTCCCCCCCCTCCAAAACTCAGAAGATATAGTTGCCGAACAGTTCAAAGAAATAGGTATCCCGCTGATACAGTTATAGTCGGTGGTGACTTCATTTTACCATCGATATTCTGGAAAAATTATACTTTTAAAGCCGGTGGCAGGCATAAAACGTCATCTGCATTTGTACTGAATGCATTCTCAGAAAATTATTTTGAACAATTAGTTCATGAGTTCACTCGAAGAGTAAATGATTGCGAAAGTGTACTTGACCTCTTAGCAACAAATAATCCTGGACAAAATAGTGAGTATAGTCACGAATACAGGCGTTAGTGGCCGCAAGGCAGTTGCTACTAGGATGAATACCGTAACGCGTACAACCATTAAAGAGAAATGCAAAGTATATGTATTTAAAAAAGCTGACAAAATGCTCTTAACGCCTTTTTAAGAGAGAATCTTCACTCCTTCCGATACATTCACGTAAGGGTAAAAAAGATGTGGAATGATTTCAAAGGAATGGTATCGACAGCATTTGATAGATATATGCCACATAAATTAATACGTGATGGTACACAAATCGGGTCAGATCGCTGTTGCAGAAGCAGCGAGAAAAGCATGCCAAATTTAAAAGAACATGAAATCCCCAAGACTAGCAAAGTTTTGCAGAAGTTCGAAATATAGGGCGTACTTCAATGCGAGATGCTTTTAATAAATTCCACAGCGAAATTCTGTCTCGAAATCTGGCAAACCCAAAGAGATTCTGGTCATAAATAAAGCACACCAGTGGCAAGACGCAATCAATACCTTCACAGCGCGGTAACAACGGTAAAGTCACTGACGACAGTGCCATTAAAGCAGAGTTATTAAACACCGTTTTCCGAAACTCCTTCACCAAAGGAGACGAAGTAAATATTCCTGAATTCCAATCTAGTACAACTGCCAAGATGACAAACATAGAAGTTGATATCTTGGGTGTAACAAAGCTTAAATCACTTAATAAAGCCAAGACCTCCGGTCCAGATTATATACCAGTCAGGTTCCTCTCCGAGTATGCTGATATCATAGATCGATACTTAGCAATTATATACAACAGCTCGGTCACAGAAAGATCCGAACCTAAAGACCGGAAAATTGCTCAACTCACACCAATACCTAAAAAGGGAAGTAGAAGTAATCCGCTGAATTACAGGCCCATATCGCTAACGTCGATTTGCAGTAAGGTTTTGGAACATATGCTGTATTCGAACATTATGAAGCACCTCGAAGAAAACGATTTATTGACACATAGTCAGCACGGATTCAGAAAATATCGTTCTTGCGGAACACAACTACCTCTTTATACTCATGAAGTAATGACCACTATCTATAAAAATGTCAAATTGATTCCATCTTTTTAGATTTCCGGAAGGCTTTTGACACCGTTCCTCACAAGCGTCTTCTAATCAAACTGCGTGCCTATGGAATATTGCCTCAGTCATGCGACTGGATTTGTGATTTCCTGTCAGGAAGGTCACAGTTCATAGAAATAGACGGAAAGTCAACGAGTGAAACAGAAGTAATATCCGGCATTCCACAAGTAAGTGTTATAGGCCCTCTATTGTTCCTGATCTAGATTAACGACTTAGGAGACAATGTCCGTAGCCGTCTTATTTCGTTTGCAGATGATGCTGTCATTTACCATCTTTTAAAGTCATCAGATGACCAAAACGAACTGAAAAATGATTTAGATAAGATATCTGTATGGTGCGAAAAGTGACAATTGACCCTGAATAAAGGAGTACTGAAAGAAATCCGCTAAATTTCGATTACGCGGTAACTTAAGTCACACAAATATGAAGGCAGTAAATTCAACTAAATACTTAGGGATTACAGTTAAAAATAACCTAAATTGGAACGATCACATAGATAATGTTGTGAGTAGAGCAAATCAAAGACTGCGATTCACCGGCAGAACACTTCGAAGGTGCAACAGGTCCACTAAAGAGGCTACTTACACCACGCTTGTCTTCCCTATTCTGGAGTATTCCTGTGCGGTGTGGGACCCGCATCAGGTGGGACTGACAGATGACATCGAAAAAATACAAAAAAGGGCAGCTCGTTTTTTACTGTCGCTAATTAAGGGAGATAGTGCCACAGACATGGTACCAGAATTGGAATGGCAATCATTAAAACAAAGGCGTTTTTCGTTGCGACGGGATCTTCTCATTAAATTTCAATCACCTGTTTTCTCCTCCAGTTGCGAGAACATTGTGTTGGCACCTACCTACATAGGGAGAATTGATCAGCACAGTAAAATAAGAGAAATCAGGACTCGCACAGGAAAATTAAGTGCTCGTTCTTTCCGCGCGCCGTTCGAGAGTGGAACGGTAGAGAGAGAGCTTGAAGGTGGTTCGTCGAACCCTCTGCCAGACACTTTATTGTGAGTAGCAGAGAAATCGCGTAGATATAAATGTAGGTGCACGTAGATATAAACGTATATGTCTGTTGCCCTCTGTTCCGTCATATCGTTTATCATAGTTAATTCTTCCGCATTTTAGGGGCAGTTTCCTCCACCCTCTTTGACAAGGCTGCTGGCTTCAAATTGTCGTTTAATAATTACCTCGTTACACTTGAGATTTTATAGTCTTTTTATTTTTTCATGCGTATATCTTCTGCCGTTTGCGTATCGTTTTTAGTCTCGCTTTCTTTCGTCTATGTTTACATACTATGTATTTTATATCATGCTGAACATGTAGCTGAATTTATTCGGTAAATTTTTACATCTGCTTTCCTGTTTTCTTGTGTGAAAAGTTTGTTTCTTTCCAGATTTGTATGTATGTTTACACTAGACATTCGCTTGCGATTGTACTGTTGTTTTCAGCACATCCTGCACAGTGGTCAGATTACTACTGTTGATGTGTGTACATCAGTAAGTATACGGCTTTTATCGCCCTTGAGCGCTGTTATTTTCTGGTAGAGGCAAGAAACTGAATAAGAAACGAGTTTACGATCAACCAGATACGAGTATCGACAAATTTATCCGATCTCGATAAGCGCAGCACTCCGATCCGCTCCAGTGCGGACTGTTTATGCCTTTACGGCTCTGACTGGAACCTGTTTTGCCGACGACTCTGTGCTGAAGCAAAATAGGCTATCAGGGACGTCTTTACCTATAAGAGCCAGCGTCCGCCGCAGCTACATTAAAGATCAGTTCCCTATGACCGCCGCTGCCCCTCTAAATACATCTATGCATTTTGATAATTATATATGATTATTTGTCCTCCGCGCACTACTGTTTAATTACGAGACAGTCTCAGAATTACCAGACACAAATGTAATCGTGATGAAATGAAACGAAATGTATGTGTGGCTAAATCCTCCTACGGCTAGACCGGTAGCCTGGTGCAGGTCTTTTTAGATGACATCAATTCGGCGAATTGCGCGTCGATGAAGATGAAATGATGATGAAGACAGCACAACACCCAGACCCCGAGGGGAGAAAATCCCAAACCCGGTCTGAAATCGAAACCAGACACCTCGCATGGCATTCTGCCGCGTTGACCACTCAACTATGGAGACGGACTAAACGAAATAGTTGGTATGAAACAATATTCATTACAGAAGGTCACCGAGAACTTAAATCGAAGTTAGCCAGTTTCAATAATTGCCACTGGATAGCGTTAGCTTAGAAGATAACACTTCCTACTAACAATCAGTACGCATACTGCTTGATGGTGTGAGCATATACTAATTTCATATCTGTCATCCACCTTCCATGAGATAAAATACCTCTCTGTTTCTGAAAGTAGTAAACTTAAACTTAACTTGGTATATTACTGAGGTGGTAAGACGTGTATCGTTACAAACTCCGCTACAAATTTCTCCTCAGTCAGAAAATATCCTTGTCTTCAGTTGATGAACTACAAAGCAAAGCTTTGTGAAATATAACTTTCTGTTAAGTGTGTGAAACCCACATATTATCAACACCGTAGAGTTTGTAACAAAACATTGAAGTTTTTCAAATACGTGAACAGGTCACGGAAAATAACGACTGGTGTTGTTGTATAATCTAATCCTTGTAAAATATGAGGAATGAAGGTATAGATACCGTTTTCAGTTGAGCCTTCTGAAACTCTGATTGTGGGTTGCTACGTATGTTATTCTCGATAAGATAACACTTTTCTGATATACATCAGTCTCTAAAAAAATTTGGAACATGATGTCAACAGTGGAAGAAGTTGGTGATTATTGACGTTATTCCTACTACGTTACTTATAAAGTGGTTTAACAGCTTCACATTTTAATCCATCACGGAAAATATCTTGATTTTGGGATGCCTTACATATTTTAGAGAGGATGGAACTTACCATGAGTCATGATGGTCATCTTGTTTTATTGACTGTAACTGAAACCGATAGGACACTTCTACATGCCTCTCAAAAACATTTCTCACCGGTCGTTGCTGGGCTGTTTGAGGTGTCCCATTTCCTAGGTCACTGCCATCACTTTTACTGTCACATTTAGGTCTGTTCTTACCGAAATTGGCTATGAACAGTATGTCTGGTATACCGACTGACTCTGAGGACGTTCTCCCTACATTTGGTGTTGCAGATACAGTGGTTCAGGACCTGCATGTGGTATCTCAAAAGATGAGGACATCTCTTAGTTGATGGTGTGAAGACTGTGTATGTTTTGGTGAAATAAACTACGTACTACATGGAATTCGGCTTGACATACCAGTAAATTTACAATGCATTACATCTGCCCTTCGTTCCACATTTCCCGATTGTTAAATGCAGCAGTTTTCCATCCAGTTGCTCTTGAAATAAAGTAGTTTACTTTCTGTATCATTTATTTCACTTTATCCAAATAGTTCCACAACACTCTGTAAGTTTCGATGGCGAGTTAGGAAATATGTAGCATACTGGTCTCTCATATGTTGTGGACATATTGCTTACATTTGCTTATCTTTATTGATTATCCACAAAGTAGCTTATTAAATGGACTTATTTTTATATTAAATTTTCAAACCGTTTGCACAAAAAACATAATTTTCATTGGTATTTTTTATTAAAGTACATAGCAGGAAGCGGCTAGATGGGTAACTGGACTGTGTGGTAGGGACTGGGCGACTTTTCAGGTGAGAGCGTCCCGGGAAACTGCAGAAAGGGGGTCAGTCTACAAGCGTGCAGGACAAACACAGGAAAGCAGACCTAGAAACAATCGGTATTTTAACTGCAAATTGTCGCAGCCTCGCGCTCCAAGCGCCAATAGGAAGTACTGAAGCTCAAATCGTTATAGATACGGATAGCTGGTGAAAGCCGGAACCAAGCTCAGCCGGAATTTTTACAAACGACCAAACCGTGTTCGGAAAGGATACATTAAATAAAGTTGGTGGTGGAGTGTTGATTGCTGAAAGAAGTCGTTTACCTTGTAGTAACATCGAAGTAGATAGTTTCTGTGAGCTAGTATTATGGGTAGAGGCTATAGCCCCCCCCCCCCCCCCGCCGGACTCAGATGATACAGTTGTGATGCAGTTGCTGAAAATTTCAAAGAAAACTTGATTCTCTATTGAAAGAGCGACCCCACTTGCACAGTTAGCAGTGGTGACTTCAATCTGTCTTCGGCTGTTGGCAAAAATAAATGTTTAAATTCGGAGGTAGGCATAAAACGTTGTCCAAAATCGTTACGAACGCGCCTTTAGAAAATTATTTTGGAAAATTAGTTCAGCAGCCCACTCGAAATGTAAATGGTTGCGAAGAAAAACTTGACCTCATAGCAACAAATAATCCTGACCAAATATGGAGAATTTTCGCGGATAGTGACCACAAGGTTATTGTAGCGAGACTGAATACCGTAACACCCAATCCCACTAAAATAAACGCAAACTACATCTATTTAAAAAGCAGAAAAGAATTCGCTTGAAGCTTCCCTAAGAGACAGTCTCCACTCCCTCCAATCTAAATGTGTAAGCGTAGATTGGGTGTGGTTCACATTAAAACAAATAGAATCGACGGCTATTGAGAGACATATAACAAATAAATTAATAAGAGACGGTGCTGATGCCCGAAGGTACACAAAACAGGTCAGAACACGGAAAAAGTACAGTGAAGTTTAACAGCAGCTCAAAATGTAGCACGAGCTTCAATGCGAGATGCTTTTAATACCTGCCACAATGAAACTCTCTCTCGAAATACGGGAGAAAAACGAAAGAGATTGTGGACGTATGTAACGTACACCATCGGAAAGGCACAATGAATATCTTCTCTGCGCGATAACAATTGTGACGATACTGATGATAGTGCCATTAACGAAGACTAGCTAAATACAGTTTTCCGAAATTCCTTCACCAAACAAGGCGAAGTAATTATTCCAGAATTCGAACCAAGAACAACCGCCAACATGAGTAGTTTAGAAGAAGATATTCTCGGTGTAGCAATGCAGCTTAAATCATTTAATAAAGGCAAGGTCCCCCGCCTTGATAATATACCATCCAGTCTCCAGTTTCCTCTCAGAGTATGCTGATACAGTAGCTCCATATTTAGCAATCATATACAACCGATCGCTCGTTGAAAGCTCGGTACCTAAAGGGTGGAAAGTCGTAGAAGCCACACCGGTATCAAAGAACGGAAATAAGAGTAATCTGCTGATTCAGACCCATATCACTAATGACAACTTGAAGTAAGATTTTGGAACATATACTATGTAGGAACATTACGAATTGCTCAGAAGAAAGCGATATGTTGACAAACAGTCAACAGGATTCAGTAACACTAATTCCTGTTTTTAGATTTCCAGGAGGCTTTTGATGTCGTACCTCATAAGCGACTCCCAAAGAAATTGCGCGCTTATAAACTGTAGTCCCTATTAGGTGACTGGATTCGTGATTTTCTGTCAGGAAGGCCACTGTTTGTAGTAACTGACGGAAAGTCATCGAGCAAAACAGGAGTAACGTCTGGCATTCTTCAAGGAAGTGTTATAGGGCCTCAGCTGTTCCTGATCTACATAAACGATTTAGGAGAGAATCTGAATAGCGCTCTTACACTGTTGGCAGACGATGCTGTCATTTGCCCCTTATAAAGTAATCAGACGATCAAAACAAATCGGAAGAGGATAAAAACAAGATATCTGTGTTGTGCGAGAAGTAGCAATTGACCCTAAATCTTGGAAATTGTGAGGCCATGCACATCAGTACCAAAAGTAATCTGCTAAATTTCGGTTGCACTATATATCACATAAATCCAAAGACAGTAAATTCAACTAAACACTTTGGGGTTACAGTCACGAATAATTTAAATTGGAACGATTACGTAGACAATACTGTGGGTGAAACAAACAAAAGACTACGATTAATCGGCAGAAAACTGCGAAAATGCAGCAGGTCTATTAAAGAGGCTGCTTACTATACGCTTGTACCTCCTCTTCTGGAGTATTGCTGTGCGGTGTAGGATCTGCCTCAGACAGAATCCACGGAGGACATCGAGAAAGTTCAAAGAGGGGCAGTTCGTTTTGTACTGTCACGAAACAGGGGACAGAGCGTCACGGACATGATACGTGGATGGGGGTGGCGATCACTAAAACAAAAGCGTTTGTCGTTGCGGCAGGATCTTGTCATGAAATCGGAGTCACTAACTTTCTCCTGAGAGTGTGGAAATATTTGTTGGCGCCCATCCACATAGGGAAGAATAATCATCACAATAAACTAAGAGAAATCAGACCTCGCACAGAAAGATTTAAGTGTTCGTTTTCATGGCGCGCACTTCGAGAGTGAAACGACAGAGAAATAGTTTGAAGGTGGTTCGGTGAACCCTATGCCAAGCACTAAATTGTGAATTGCAGAGTTATCACATAACTATAGGTGTAGGTATACTAGAAAACTTCACCGAACGAGGTGGCGCAGTGGTTAGATACTGGACTCGCATTCGGGAGGACGACGGTTCAATCCCGCGTCCAGCCATCCTGATTTAGGTTTTCCGTGATTTCCCTCAATCGCTCTAGGCAAATGCCGGGATGGTTCCTTTCAAAGGGCACGGCCGACTTCCTTCCCTAGTCCGATGAGACCGATGACCTCGCTGTCTGGTCTCCTTCCCCCAAAACCAAACAACAACTAGAAAACTTCTACCCTGCCTTATGCATTGCTCGCTTTTTTTTTTAAGTCTATGCATCAGAACTTCCTACTTCAAAAGGGAAAGCTAGAAACAGTAACAAAAGAGAACAAATATTAACGAAACGCAAGAGTGTGGGAATAGATATAAGAATGGAAATAGGAAAAAGGAATTCGTTATTACCAAACACTGATATGGAGGAGGCGAGAATTACTGCAGCAGCATCTGAGTGATCTTAGCTGATCTCAGTGCTTAAGGTTATCTACGTCCAGTTTCCTCTTCGCATTAGCTTTAGGAATCTCGTGAGACCAATCTGCAGAAGTTTCACCACTTGTGTGATAGGGTAGATACTGAAGACCCAGTTTCCCTTTCAGGTTTTATTTCTAATCGGAATATCACTTCGCAGATGAAGGCGAGTCGTAGGTTTACTGCAGCAGCTTCGCTGTGTTACTATCCTGGTGGCGAGACATACCGCTCCTCCGTGGCCTTCACATTCACTAGGCGTAGGCACTCCTTAGTTGGTCTCTATTAGCTGTCTCTGAGATGATTAAAGCTGCTTAGTTCAAGATGCCAAATTTAGTACGCTTACACAATGTGCCCCGAACATTCTGTCTCCCATCATCTGCTGGTCATGCTCACGCTCTTCATAGAGATATAAGTAGTCAGAAAATTTAGAGAGAATGAAGTACGTATTTTCTACCGCTACAGCAACTACCTCTCTAACGATAGTCATAAAACGCATCGACGGTGAAAAATTTCACTGCCTGTATTCTTCCACAAGACATCACAAGTTTTGTGATTATGTGGGTGTGCACCAGTTTCCTATCTTAAATTAAATACGTAATTTTGGCAGTTCATAAAATGGTGGTGTGTGTTACTGTCTGGCAAATGGGACGTTCAGCCTGGTGACTCTCTTGAAATTATTCGAGACGCGCAGGCAGCGTGCTGACACTGGTTTTTAAACTCTTTCGTCTCTCATTTACATAAGAATACAATGCTGAATCTCTACATCTCTCAGTATTATTTTATAGAACTTTCAGCCCAGCAGAACGATCAGAAAGTATTTTCTATCAGAATCGTAAAGAAACCTCTAAACTCACTAGGGCACAGTCTCGTAGGTTTGATTTGCACATTCTCTTCAGACATATTGTAGTCATCTGTGTGGCGACGACTACAGTCCATTTCACTTTATGTTCTCGCTTGAAAAGTGTAAGGTTACATCCGCGCCAGCAGAGGTGAAGGGCAAGTGCGTTGTGTCATCTTTTTAACAAGTGGTCTGTTTACAGCTTGTTGTCTCGTCCTTAACACCGACAGCGACTTCGCCGTAGCCGTAACTCGTGTTTTGTGAAAACTCTGAACGTTTGCTCTTCGGCCAGTTTTATTTATTTTATTTACACGTCACGTTTCGTTGAATCAAATTGAGGAGCAAATCTCCACGGTCATGGAACATGAAATTACAACATAAAGTAATAACAGATAAAAACGAAATAATTTTGAACCCGAAAAAAGTCAACCCGTAATTTTAATTAAACGCAATCAACAATACAAGAATCAGCTTCACATTTCAAGGAACTCCTCGACAGAATAGAAGGAGCGACCCATGAGTAAACTCTTCAGTTTAGATATGAAAGCGCATGGATTACTGTTAAGATTTTTTAATTCGAGCAGTAGCTTATTGAAAATGGATGCAGCAGTATACTGCACAACGTTATGCACAAGTGTTAAGGAAGTCCGATCCAAATGCAGGTTGGATTTCTGCCGAGTATTAACTGTGTGAAAGTTGCTTATTCTTGGGAATAAGCTAATCTTGTTAACAAGAAATGACAGTGAGGCCAATGTCAAAATACCCAGACTCGTGAACAGGGGTCGACAAGAGGTTCGTGAACCTACACCACTTATTGCCCGAACCATTGAGCCAAAAATATCCTTTAAGATTGGGAAGAGTTAGCCCAAAATATAATACCATACGACATAAGCGAATGAAAATAAGCAAAGTAAACTAATTTTCGTGTCCAACGATCACTCTCTCTAGGTACCGTTCGAATAGTAAAATTGGCAGCATTAAGTCTTTGTACAAGATCCCGAACTGTACATCTGATAGCAAATCGTGTGATATAAAATGATCGATTATCCTTAAATACAGAGCCTTTTCAATGACTTTAGCAAACACTGATGGAATAGAAATAGTCTAAAACTGTCTACATTATCATTTTCTCCCATTTTATAACGCGGCTGTAATAATGAGTACTGAAATCGTTCAGGAAACTGACCATTCCTAAAGGAAACATTACAAATATGGCTAGATACAGTGATACCATGTGCACCACATTACTTTAATATTCTGCAAGGGACTCCATCATATCCATCAGAGTCCTTAGTCTTTTGCGATTTATTTGGTCACTCAATTTCCCCCTTGTCTGTATCACAGAGGAGTATTTCAGACATCAATCTCGGAAGGGCATTTGCGAAGAAAGTTACGCGATTCCCTGTAGAAACTAAATTTTTATTTAATTCACCAGCAATCATCAGGAAATTCTATACATATATCTGAATTATTAGTAACAGAAATGTTTTTACTACGAATTGACTTTATATCAAACTTCCTGGCAGATTAAAACTGTGTGTACGACCGAGACTCTATCTCGAGACCTTTGCCTTTCGCGGGAAAGTGCTCTACCGTCTAAGCTACCCAAGTACGACTCATGCCCCGTCCTCACAACTTCACTTCTGGTAGTGTCTCGTCTCCTACCTTGCAAACTTCACAGAAAATGTTCAAACGTGTGTGAAATTCTATGGGACTTAACTGCTAAGGTTATCAGTCACTAAGCTTACACACTACTTAACCTAAATTATCCTAAGGACAAACACACACACACACATGCCCGAGGGATGACTCGAACTTCCGCCGAAACCAGCCGCACAGTCCATGACTGGAGCACCCTAGACTGCTCGGCTAATACCGCGCGGCAAACTTCACAGAAGCTCTCCTGCGAACCTTGCAGAACTAGCACTCCTGGAAGAAAGGATATTGCGGAGACATGGCTTAGCCACAGCCTGGGTGATGTTACCAGAATGAAATTTTCACTCCGCAGCGGAGTGTGCGCTGATAAGAAACTTCCTGGTAGATTAAAACTGTGTGCCAGACCAAGACTCGAACTCGGGACATTTGCCTTTCGCGGGCAAGTGGTCTACTATCTGAGCTTCCCGCATCTCGTGGTCGTGCGGTAGCGTTCTCGCTTCCCACGCCCGGGTTCCCGGGTTCGATTCCCGGCGGGGTAGGGATTTTCTCTGCCTCGTGATGGCTGGGTCTTGTGTGATGTCATTAGGTTAGTTAGGTTTAAGTAGTTCTAAGTTCTAGGGGACTGATGACCATAGATGTTAAGTCCCATAGTGCTCAGAGCCATTTGAACCATTTTTTGAACCATCTGAGCTACCCAAGCACGACTCACGCCCCGTCTTCACAACTTCACTTCTGTCAACATCTCGTCTCCTACCTTCCAAACTTCACAGAAGCTCTCCTGCAAACCTGCTTGGTTCGAAGGAAAGCTTATGCGAAGGCAAAGGTCCCGAGTTCGAGTCTCGGTCCGGCACACAGTTTTAATCTGCCAGGAAGTTTCATATCAGTGCACACTCCGCTGCAGAGTGAAAATTTCATTCTGACTATCGTCGATCTTGTGCTGCTGATCAGACAGTTCCTTCACAAGTGACCATATGGTCAGGGTATTTTATCCTGTGAACTAGCTATTCTATTTGCATACTACATAGTCTTTGGCTTCCTAATAACATTTTAAGCACCTTACAATACTACTTGTAATGGGCTATTGTGACTACTTCTAACATCTTGATATAATTCCGCTTTATTCTGCATGATATCCTTATCCCACTAGCTAGTCACACGAGCTGCGTATTACTGCCAGTACTCAGTTTAGAACGTTCCAATGGAAAGCAACTCTCAAACGGCATGAAAAATGTGTTAACGAAAGCGTTATATTTATCATTTATGTTATCATCAATCTAAACATTCTTCCACTCTTGTTCCTTGATAAGGTTTTAAAAAACTGCCTGTTGCTATGGGATTAACTTTCCTACATAGTTTTTAATTAAATGTGACATTTGTTTGAGTAACGAAGCTTTTTAGTGTTGAAATTTGTGCATCATGGTCTGAAAGGCCATTCACCCTTTTATTAACAGAATGCCCATCTAGTAATGAAGAATGAATAAAAATATTGTCTATGGCTGTGCTACTGTTCCCCTGCACCCTAGTTGGAAAAAGCACAGTCTGCATATGGTCATATGAATTTAGGAGATCAACCAACATCATTTTTCTTCCACCATCATACACAAAATTTCTATTGAAGTTAGCAAATGTAACTAATTTCTGGTACTTCCTACAAAGTGAAGCAAGAACCCTCTCTAGCTTGAACAGAAATGCTCTGAAGTTAAGAGTTTGGGCACCTATACACAACAACAATTAAAAGTTTAATTTCACTAAGTTCGACTGCCCCTGCACAACATTCAAATATCTGTTCAGTGCAGTGCCGTGATACATCTATGGGCTCAAATGGAATACTGTTATTTACCTACATAGCCACTACCCCACCCCGCAAGGAACTCCTTAAAAAACAGCCAGCTAACCCGTATCCTGATAAAAGAAACCTCTCACTGTCAAATTATTTAACTGGTGCTCCGATATACCAATAATTTCAGTCACATCTATAAGCAGTTCACTAACTTTATCTCTAATACCTCTTATATTTTGATGAAATATTTTGATTCCTTCTCTGCTTGGAAAAATGACGTCTTTTGAAGGGGAGCCCTTAGTTAGAGGGACTTCCTATAAGAAGTTACACCTGTCAGCTGAATTGAATCTAAAAACGGTGCAGCTCTGAAACCAACTACTACAGGAATTTTTCCATGAGTGATCCCACCACCACCCACTACACTGTCACGCATAAGCTTTGCCACCCTCCTTTCCCATATCTACTGAGGTGCAGGCCATGCCTAGTGAAACCCGATTTACTGGTAGACCCATAGAACCACACAACTAACTAAGAGTGTATAAAACGCTTGTTCCAAATGAACAAATTAAAAGGCACAAAAGGTGAGTGCTAGACTGAGATACAAAAGCTGTTATTTCACGTAGATGGGTCTTCAGTAGTCGTCACGTCGGTTTACTTCTCGTACATCAAACTTGGGGATTAAGTCATTGACGAGAAATACCTCTAAGTAATATAGCTTCCATCAGGACAATTTTACTTTATGGTGTACCTCGAACCCTAACACCCTCTATCGCAGTACCACATCCACTTCCACGTAATTCCATTCGCGTGACTCTTCGAACGCGCAAGCTGCTTGCTCGCGTAGACTGTATGGTCTGCACAGAACCTTTTTGTTTTTCTTTAACTGGATTTTTATATCGTTCATAATTTGCTTTCACGCTAATTAAGGCCTTAAAAGCATGGTTTTTTCCGTAATGTATGTCTGACGACAAAGCGATTTCGGTAGAAGGAAGTCTTCATTAATCCCGCCTACGTCCTTATGTAAAAGTTAAGGCCTCTAGAGTCAAGCCCTAGCTTCTAGGGATCTTATCGTTTCGACATGGACGTATAGATCGTTGCCGACACAGCTTTACTGACTGACTGCTAATGTGACGTTAGTTTCTTGTCCTTCTGAGGAAGACGGGTTGAAATCCGTTGAAACCATGGTAAAAGTTAATTGAAAATCACTATTTATTGCATCTAATTAGCTGTCTGTTACACCTGCTGTTCTGTAACCCTTGCTGTAATGTAGACATGTTCAAAATACTAAAAAAATAAGAGCACACCGTTGTATGCAGTTGATGCAGGAAGACGTGCTGTGAAGATATGCTGCCGAGGCTGTGGTCTGAAGACACTATATTTAGAACTTTTGCAATTGCGAATATGAACTACTATCGGCTTTATATAGGAATGACGGACCCGGATTACTCGCTTAGCGCGACATGCATAAATGTCCTAAGGAACATTGCATCGTACTTCTGAACAACTCGGGCATTGTAATACCGTATTTCCAGCTTTCTTTCAGAACGATTGTGTTTAAGGACTGGCGTTCCGGGCATACTTGGATACCGAATCGTAGAGTCCCGGCTCACCGGCTTTGATCCCCTTAGACAGAAGGCCATTGTGAATGTAAAATATCAGAATACTTGCACACCTCAGGGAGCGGATTATTTTTGCTTATGTTCGCATTCCGCATGTTGGTTAAAGTCTGTGAGGAAAGGGTGAAGCGATTGAAAACAACATGCTGGAGAACATGTCGAACACATCCTGAAGTCTTTATGTGCTATCGACACTATTTGAC
The DNA here is from genome assembly GCF_023864345.2 of Schistocerca serialis cubense. Classification (NCBI taxonomy): domain Eukaryota; kingdom Metazoa; phylum Arthropoda; class Insecta; order Orthoptera; family Acrididae; genus Schistocerca; species Schistocerca serialis. The sequence goes on from NC_064642.1 coordinate 169,701,427, forward strand.
TTGTTGTGCACAAATTGCGGCAAACCTCGATAGTGAGTGACGCCCTTGTTTCTGTTATGTAATTCTCTATTTCTTTTATATGTTACAGTACAATTTTTCCATTTGAAAATTACGAGTGATATCGAATTTTTTCTCTTTCCCATTTCGTACCACTTTACTTCTTGACTTTAAAATTCTGCTTTGCCAACTGTTTTTCTTTCTATTTTTCTTTAATTTTGGAGGGTGGGTCTACACCTACGAACCACTTTGTAAATTTCCTTGTACCGCCACGCGTTTCTACTAACTAGGATAACACACTGATGCTCAAAATATACGGACGAAGTAATTTTTGCATGATGCGACATTGCCAAGTACCATAACTCGATGAAACTTGGGCCAGACACACAAAGAAGTGTTATAGTATAGTGCAGAAGGTAACTGATAGAAATATGTAATGAGATGAGCAGAAACGACACTTTTATTCACACACATTAATTACACTGCAGCTATCTCGATTCGGGATGCTCTTTTAGACATTACAAACGGTAGGACATGGTCCTTAGTAGAGTGTGTGACCTCCACAGACAGCAGCACACGCTCTGCAACATGCTCCAATGCTTGTCACAAGGTTAGTAAGGAGATCTTATGGTTGGACAATACATTCCTCCACCACCGGGCGTGACAGTTGCTGGATGGCCGTTGGCGTATGTGGATGCGCAGCAGTACGCCTCCCCAGTTCGTCCAATATGTGCTTGATGGGATTTAACTCGGAGGATTGGTCACGCCAGTCCATTTGCGGAATATCCTCTCGTTCCCGCACATGCGCTGTTCGATGCGGTCGCGCATTGCCATCCATAAAAATAAAGCCAGGGTCGAATGCAGCCCAGAAAAGACGCACAGGGGGAGTGGGTTATAGTATCACAATGGCGTTGACCTGTACGTACACAGTGTTCAGAGATTTGGAGGTCGGTGCCCATATGCAACATTATGTCTCCTCACCACAAAATTCCTGGATAGATTACGTTCTTCCATCTTTCGCTGTGTCGGTGCATAATGCACTCAGTAAACTGTACAACGTAACAGCTTTGCGTGGGCGTACTGATCTTCGTGTCTTTGAAGACGGTCGATGTTATTGTAACACTGTACTCCGTCCACTTGTGTGTCTTTTAAGGTGTGCGTTGGGCCTTGACTTCATTTTTATGGATGGCAGAGCTCAATGCGGGACTACTGCGAAGAGCGCAAGTGGATGGTGTCTTGGAACGAGAGGATATTCAGCGAATAGAATTGCCTGCCCTTTCCTTCGAGTTAAATATCATTGTGAACGTATGGGATGTATTGCTGAGGTGTATTGAAAGACTTTCACAGCCACCAACTAGCACCCACAAGTCGTCAACCGCGCTGGTCAAGGAATGGAACACCCTACCACAACAATCCTTATCCAACTTGTGGCCATCACGGGAGCACGTTGCAGAGCATAGACCACCGTCCTTGGTGATTACTAGAGACCAGATTATATGCATTTGCATGTTGCATATGCATTTGCTTATTTGGTTCCTTTTCACCGGTTATAGCATATTTTAACTAGTAATGAACTTATTATCGCTCTGTTGATGTTCTTGTTGTTGTCTTCAGTCCTGAGACTGGTTTGATGCAGCTCTCCACGCTACTCTATCCTGTGCAAGCTTATTCATCTCCCAGTACCTACTGCAGCCTATATCCTTCTGAATCTGCTTGGTGTATTCATCTCTTAGTCTCCCTCAAAAATTTTTACGCTCCACGCTGCCCTCCAGTACTAAATTGGTGATCCCTTCATGCCTCACAACATGTCCTACCAACCGATCCCTTCTTCTCGTCAAGTTGTGCCACAAACTCCTCTTCTCCCCAATTCTACTCAATACCTCTTAATTAGTTATGTGATCCACCCATCTAATCTTCAGCATTCATCTGTAGCACCACATTTCGAAAGCTTCTATGCTCTTCTTGTCTAGACTATTTATCGTCCATGTTTCACTTCCATACCTGGCTACACTCCATACAAATACTTTCAGAAACGACTTCCTGACACTATGCTCGACGTTAACAAATTTCTTATATCCTCCTTTCGAGACACTGACCATTCCGTTCAACTGCTCTTCCAAGTCCTTTGCTGTCTCTGACAGAATTGCAATGCCATCGGCGAACCTCAAAGTTTTTATTTCTTCTCCATTGATTTTAATACCTACTCCGAACTTTTCTTTTGTTTCCTTTATTGCTTGCTCAATATACAGATTGAATAGCATCGGGGAGAGGCTACAACCCTGTCTCACTCCCTTCCCAACCATTGCTTCCCTTTCATGTCCCTCGACTCTTATAACTGCCATCTGCTTTCTGTACAAATTGTTAACAGCCTTTCGCTCCCTGTATTTTACCCCTGCCACCTTCAGAATTTGAAAGAGAGTATTCCAGTCAACATTGTCAAAAGCTTTCTCTAAGTCTACAAATGCTAGGAACGTAGGTTTGCCTTTCCTTAATCTTTTTTCTAAGATAAGTCGTAGGGTCAGTATTGCCTCACGTGTTCCAACATTTCTACGGAATCCAAACTAATCTTCCCCGAGGTCGGTTTCTATCAGTTTTTTCATTCGTCTGTAAAGAATTCGCGTTAGTACTTTGCAGCTGTGAATTATTAAACTGATAGCTCGGTAATTTTCACATCTGTCAACACCTGCTTTCTTTGGGATTGGAATTATTATATTCTTCTTGAAGTCTGAGGTAATTTCGCCTGTCTCATACATCTTGCTCACCAGATGGTAGAGTTTTGTCATGACTGTCTCTCCCAAGGCTGTCAGTAGTTATAATGGGATGTTGTCTACTCCAGGGGCCTTGTTTCGACTTAGGTCTTTCAGTGCTCTGTCAAACTCTTCACGCGGTATCATATCTCCCATTACATCTTCATCTAACTCCTCTTCCATTTCCATAATATTGTCCTCAAGAACATCGCCCCTGTATAGACCCTCTATATACTCCTTCCACCTTTCTGCTTTCCCTTCTTTGCTTATAGCTGGGTTTCCATCTGAGCTCCTGATATTCATGCAAGTGGTTCTCTTTGTCCAAAGGTCTCTACAATTTTCCTGTAAGCAGTATCTATCTTACCCCTCGTGAGATAAGCCTCTACATCCTGTCCTCTAGCCACCCCTGTTTAGCCATTTTTCACTTCCTGTCGATCTCATTTTTGAGACATTTGTATCCCTTTTTGCCTGCTTCCCTTACTCATTTTTTTACTTTCTACTTTCATCAATTAAATTCAGTATCTCTTATGTTACTCAAGGATTTCTACTAGCTCTCGTCTTCTTACCTACTTAATCCTCTGCTGCCTTCACTATTTTCTTCCATTCTTCTTCTACTGTATTTCTTTCCCCCATTCTTGTCAATTGTTCCCTAATGCTCTCCCTGAAACTCTGTACAACCTCTGGTTCTTTCAGTTTATCCAGGTCCCATTTCCTTAAATTCCCGCCTTTTTGCAGTTTCTTCAGTTTCAATCTGCAGTTCATAACCAATAGATTGTGGTCAGAATCCACATCTGCCCCTGGAAATGTCTTACAATTTAAAACCTGGTTCCTAATTCTCTGTCTTACCATTATGTAATCTATCTGATACCTTTTAGTATCTCCAGGATTCTTCCATGCATACAACCCTGTTTCATGTATCTTGAACCAAGTGTTAGCTATGATTAAGTTATTTTCGCACCATGTTTAAATTATTTTTAAAAATCTAGACGGGCGGTCTCTAGCTCGATCTAGTTTTGATGTCTCACAGACTGATCGCGACCTAGAACTGCGTGCAATCGCTAACCAAGAGGCCACTGCCTGGCGAAAACATTACAAATGGTTTAAATGGCTCTGAACAATATGGGAGTTAACATCGGAGGTCATCAGCCACCTAGACTTAGAACTACTTAAACCTAACTAACCTAAGGACATCACACACAACCATGCCCGAGGCAGGATTCGAACCTGCGACCGTAGCAGCAGCGAGGTTCCGGACTAAAGCGGCCAAAACCGCTCGGCCACAGCGGCCAGCAAAGCATTACCGAAGAGGTACTGGAACAGGCAGACAGAGTCAATGCTCCTGCTCCCGCGCCCCCAGTTAATGCCCTCCGCTGTCATACAGTATGTGTTGGCAACAATTAAATTAAACTATGCAAGATTTTAGTCGCAATTTCATTGCTTGAGTTTAGCTTTCTATTTAGTCGTAAACAGCTTCCCGGAAAAAGAAACGTAGCTTTGCGGGGAGCTGACCATCCTGGCACGTTTATACACACATCAAAAATGTTTTGCATCACTTCGGTTCCGAGAGTTCCGGAACCTGTACAGAAAATTGGAATAGAGATCAACACAAACATCCCTGCATGTTGTACCACCAAAAAGCGATACATTCAGAAGTGGTAGTCCAGACTGCTGTACACACCGGTACCTCTAATACCCAGTAGCACATCCTCTAGCATTGATACATGCCTGTATTCGTCGTGGCATACTATCAACAGGTTCATCAAGTCACTGTTGGTCATGATTGTCCTACTCCTCAACGACGATTCGGCGTAGATCCCTCAGAGTGGTTCGTGAGTCAAGTCGCTCATAAAAAGCCCTTTTCAATCTATCCTAGGCATGTTCGATAGGGTTCATGTCTGGAGAAGTTGCTGGTTACTCTCGTCGAGCGATGTCGTTATCCTGAAGGAAGTCACTCACAAGATGTGCACGATGGGGGCGCGAATTGTCGTCCATGAAGACGAATGCCTCGCTAATATGCTGCTGATATGGTAGCACTATCGGTCGGAGGATGGTATTCTCGTATCGTACAGGCGATACGGCGCCTCCATAACCGCCAGCGGCTTACGTCGGCCCTACATAATGCCACCCCAAAACAGCAGGAACCTCCACCTTGCAGCACTCGCTGGACCGTGTGACCGGGTTGCCTCCAAACACGTCTCCGAAGATTGTGTGGTTGAAGGCATATGCGTCACTCATCGGTGAAGAGAACGTGATGCCAATCCTGAGCGGTCCATCCAGCATGTTGTTGGGCCCACGTGTTCAGCGCTGCATGGTGTCGTGGTTGCAAAGATGGACGTCGCCATGGACGTCGGGAGTGAAGTTGCGCATCATGCAGCATATTGTGCACATTTTGAGTCGTAACACGACGTCCTGTGGCTGCACGAAAAGCATTATTCTACATGGTGGCGTTGCTGTCAGGGTTCCTACGAGCCATAATCCGTAGGTAGCGGTCATCTACTGCAGTAGTACCTCTTGGCGACCTGAGCGAGGCATGTTATCGACAGTTCCTGTCTCTCTGTATCTCCATGTCCGAACAACATCGCTTAGGTTCAGTCCAAGACGCCTGAACACTTACCTTGTTGAGAGCACTTCCTGGCACAAAGTAACAATGCGGACGCGATCGTACCGCGGTACTGACCGTCTAGGCATGGTTGAACAACAGACAACACGAGCCGTCCTGGGGGAATGACTAGAACTGGTCGGCTGTCGGACCCCCTCTGTCTAATAGGCGCTGCTCATGAATGGTTGTTTACATCTTAGGACGGGTTTAGTGCCATCTCTGAACAGTCTCTCTGACTGTGTCTGTGATACAATATGCACAGTCAACGTCTGTCTTCAGGAGTGCTGGGAACTGGGGTGATGCAAAACTTTTTTTGATGTGTATATATGACGGAATTGTTTTCCATAATCGACTTTGTGAGAAAAACGTTTCGTACTAAAAAGAGTTACAAATAGACCAGCATTTCAAGACAAGTTTTCATATCGCAAGAATGCAGAAGAAAAGACCACGACAACAACTTCTTACAATAGCAAGTTGCAGTAGCAGGGATTTGTCCAAAGGTAACCAAAAAAGTCAGTTTAACATGGATCTGTATGAAGCATTCATTGCTAGCAATATTCCTCTTCATAAACTTACAAATGCTATCCTCAAAGGCTTCCTGCGCAAATATTGCTTAAATCAAAATATATCAGATGAATGAACAATTAAATACCGACAGTTTACGCAGATGTTCTGGAAGAAATGCGCAATGAACTGAAGGACAGCATTACCTGGATTTCAGTTGACGAAACTACAGACACTTGTGGGCGTTAGATTGCAAACTTAATGGTTAATACTTTAAAAGAAGAGTCTTCTTCTTCCTATTTATCGGCCTGCAAAGAACTTGAAAAATTAAATCCTTCTAAAATCTTCAGATTTGTGAATGAGGGTATTAGAAAAATATTTCCAAAATCTTCTGCAGATGAAAGGGTGTTTGTGTTTATTTCAGATGCTGCTCCCTATATGACGAAATCAGGAAAAGGCCTCCGTCTATTTTATCCGGATTTGATTCATGTGACGTGCTCTGCTCATGAAGTACATCGCTTTGTTGAAGAATTTCGTTCCACGTTTGTGAATGTAAATAAACTGATTTCATCCACAGAGAAAGGGTTTCTAAAGGCTCCTGCTCGCATCAAGACCTACAGATAAAAACTAGCAAATGTGTCTTTACCTCCCGAGCCAGTGGTAACTCTTTGGGTTACGTGGGTCGAAGCAGTGTTGTTTTAGAATGAACATTTCGAGGACATTAGAGGGGTAGTAAACGGTTCGGATAGTGTAGAGGCTTTGGCAGTTAGCCAGTGCAAGGAAGCTTTTAATGATTCCGGTATTAAAAAAGATATTTCTGTGATTAGCACTCATTTTTCCCATATACCTGCAAGTATTAAAAACTTTAAAGTCATGGTTTGGCGTTGAATGAATCTATTCAGTTCATGAAAAAAATTATTCTAGTGAACTCCTCATTGACGGAGATATTACCAAGAAAACTTAAAGAAAAGTTTGAAAACATCGTAAACAATAACCACGGCTTTGAAACATTGTGCCAAGTTGATAGGTTTATTAATGGGAAGGGTGAACTTTTAGCAGAAACAGTAAGTGCCAACATAGCATCCAAATTTAAATGCTGCCCATTTACCTCGGTTGATGTAGAACGGTCCTTTTCTGCTTATAAAACGTTTCACTGATCAGAGACAATCTTTTTACCAAACATTTGGAACAGTAGTTGGTCGTTTATGTAAAATAAATTGTAAATGATGCTTTAGTCCAATAGTATTAATTAAAAGTTAATGCTGTTCAAAAAAATTCATGATTTTCTGTTGTTTTTTTAAATAAAATATTACGGAGTTTTTTTAGCTTCCCATCGGCTTGCGATATATCTCGAAGTTGGACCTGGTCAGAAAATGATATCAGCGTTCTAAATGTACCGCTCTTCCTCGTAACATATATGCACAGATTCGACTTCGAGATATAATGCACGCAGTAACTACCATGTTTTTTTATTATTCGATCTTGCATGTTTCGACACTTTTTATGCATTTTTAAGCTTTTTCATGCATATTTGTATGCATATTTTAAGGTTTTTATAATGCATATAATCCGGTCTCTGCTGATTACATTATTGTGAATCGTGTCCTGAACTTCATACTGAGATCGGAGACTGTTCGTATCCACGCATTCGCACTTGTCTCGCAAACAATTCATTTGTGATCTAAATTCGCTGGAACGTGTTTGCTTGTATGAGGTGGTATCCAAACGTGCCCTAGATTTGAATTTTGTCTGCAAACGGTTACGAGTAAACAGAATTACCGCTGATTGTCTCCTCATACATCCTTGAATGAGTGTAACAGATTGATGCCAGCTGTGTGGCTCGGTTAGATGTTGGGAAGCGTATAGCTGCTGTCGTGCTTCCGTGGTTTTGAGATGGCTGACCTGGAAAGCAATGTGTATAAAGATTTGTGTTTAACTTCGAAACCTGTGGCAGAAACCATTACTTAGGGCAGAAACAGACGCATGACTGTCATAAGTGCTTGAAAACAGTGAAAACAGGTCGATCTGATAATGGGGACCATTCTATTCGGCTCTTATCTGACATCACACCAGAGAATGTTCTTTATATGAGGGACATAATTCTGCAAGATCACCCAGTTACGGTCCATGTGAACGTATTCATTCTGAAGAAATATATGCGAGAGAAGATTGCAGCGAAGTCTGTGGCATGACGACTTCAAGAGTATAAGAAATATCACATGGAAATATGGAGAGAAACATCTGTTCAAGACGACACAAAATTTCTTTAAAAAGTTGTGACTATTGACAAAAGCTGGATTTATGACTGTGATCATGAAACTGAGCGGCAGTCACTTCAATGGAAGGGTCCACCTTCATTTTGAGCAAATGAATCTCGATCCATCAAGAGTAACATTAAGTCCTTTCTAGACAGCAGGCCCTCTGACTTCTTTACACACTTAATAAGGGTCATCAAACCAGGATATCTTATATTTCTAAAATCTGAAGTTGCGTACATGTAAATTAATGGCATTTTGTTATTGTATTACACTGTCATGCAAGGTAGTTGATCCGATGCTATGTACCAGCACGAACATGATTGGTATTACGGTCCCTACGTATCATAATGATGTTCATTTCACTTAGGAGTCGAGTGGGGACTTTTGGGCTGTGAGGACGCAAGCGCTCACAGCAGCAGCGAAAGGGCAGAAGACAGGGGAACATTCGGACGCTGGCAATTGCAGTCAGTCCTGACCCATAGCTAGCGGGTTTATATTTCGTTGTCGGGTCCCAGGGGCCAGAACGACAGACGCTCGCTGGTTTTGCAATGGCTGGGGGCAGTGTTCTCGAAAAAGCCAGATGTTTTGGGCCGGAATGCGACAGCTCGGTGTCTCGGCTGTGCTATTGTTTTGGACGTTCCGGATAAATGGTCGCCGAGCTCCACAGGATAGCTCGCAGTACGGCGCCACACGTAGCAACCCAATATTATCATATTCCGTTGGCGCCCGTCGCCGGAAAGCTTCCTGAGGGAATTCCTGGCAGAGGCTATGATACGCTTTTCGAATGCTACTTCAGCATACGGTTCCAGTCACCGTCTGGAACCGGCGGGAAGGAATGATACTGGCGCCTAGGTTGGTGGAGTACAGTAGTGGGAGTCAAGATGAATTTGTTGTGAGGCCATAGTTGGCGAACGCTTTATTTGCAACGATTGGCCAAGTTCTGGCACATTGGAGAGAGGTGGAAGGAAATTGAGTTGGTTTCAGACTGCCACAGGAGTCTGTCGCATACTTTGCCATTCTTACTGCAGAGGGATTTCATTCACAGTTTCACTTATTTGGCGACCCAGACAAACACTCACTTTTTCGAACTTTTGTTTCGACAGGTCTCCAAGGCGGAGCCCACCTCCGTGCATTGGAACCGACCACGGCTGTCATCAACAGCCCAAATCAAGCTGAAATGTCAGTTATATACATAGCTCTGGCTTTTAGCGTTCCAGTTGATTTTTCAGTTGCACAAAATTCAAATTGAGGTTTCTCCGCGGTATCATCTGTAGAACAACTTTGCCTCAGTAGGTGATATCGTGATACCGTATCTGATTACCCACTTGTTTGTCGACATTATACATTTCACCTGTTCTCTTTGCTCCCCCTTCTCGTTGTAGAGAAGCACACTAAATTCCTCCCAGTGCCGTTTGTACTCAGTCCTTGCCAACACCTTTATGAAGTGAGGGCTATTAACCTGTCCCACTCATTATTGATTATTCTATTAAAGTTATTTTAAGAAAGCTTCAGTTTAGATGAGATAAGTCGTAATATAGTACATGTACTGAAAAATTACATCTTGGAAGAGGTTCAAGATATAACTGTGTTTGATTTGCGTCAATTTACATAACAGTTCCTTGTATAAATTCGTTATCAATTTTGTGTTGAAGAAAATAAATGTAACTGTAAACTTTTAGGACGGCATGTATCTGTTTAACAATCGCATTTAACTGTCACACTCACTAGATCTTTTCCTATCATCATTTTTGAAAGGGTACGATGACCAATTAATTTAACGAATAAATTATATGAGAGGGTAGCCACCCGACATAGGATTTCTATCGGGATTATTATAAGACTAAGTTACAGACCTTGTGCAGATTCAGTATAAACCCACTTGAGTGCGATTTGCATAACTTCGTGATTCTTCCACTCTAACTTACGTATCAGTTAATGGTCCCATGATAGCAAACATGCGAGTAGTTTCCGTCGTTGTTGGTGTATTTACTATTTCTTTTCACAGGAGTATTCATGAACAGTTGACCAAACGATCAATGAAGTGTTCGGACACGGCGCTTTAGGGGAGGAATGTTGAGAAAATGTTCACAGGAAAGCGGTATGCGAGCACCCTATGAGAATACAAGACTGCTTACGGCCTACTTAGCTCACAGACTTTTGACTAAAACTAAATGACAGTTATTTCCTGTGGGATCTATAGCTACGATGCCACGGTGTAGGTGAAAGTTCGTAGGTTGGCACTGCGACACCGACGCAGACGATAGCGCCCTGTAGCCGGCGCTGTGCAGCTCTACGAGCGCCGCTCCGGATTCAGCCAATTTGATTCCTAGTAGACGACCAAGCAACATTGTTCCTATTTCATAGTGGGCGAGCCACAGCAGTTTTTGCTTTTGTAACTTCATGTACAGCTTTGCACCTACGTGCTCATCTCAGCCAGAGTTAAGTAAAACCACTTTCAATTGCAGTCCCAAGCGCTCTACCCGCACCTGCTCCTCCTAGCCTCCTACATTCGGCCTGCCCTTCAGTTTTCAGGAGCAGACCCACGCGCCGCCTTCCAGTCGGGATACAAAATTTCCTATGCACAATAATCACCAGACATAGCTCTGCGTGTTTTCTCGTCTTCCCCAAGTTGAAAATCAAGGGACGAAGACTGGATACAACAGAGGAGATTCAAGCAGAATCACAGGGGGTACCGAACACCCTAACAGACAAAGACATCCCGGGTGCATTTCAAAAGTGGCAGAAACGTTGGGGCCACTTCGAAGGTGGTGCGGCAGAAGCTCTAGCCAGGATAGCATAATTTTATTTCGGGAACGTTCCGCTACCGCCTCATATTACATATATTTTCTACCGTATATTTCAAACATTAACTGGACAGTAACATTCCCTCTAATTCGACTTTTTCCAGTCCCAGCGGAGTATATTTTTTAAGCCGGAACTTTTCCTTTAATGATTTGGTAGCCACGGCACGACAACACGGGATTCGAAGGGGACCCTCGTCGGCGAAGCAGCCAGCCTGATTGCTGAGGCAATTGAGCCCCGCGGTTAATGGAGTCCTTACCCTCCCCTCTTCTCCCTCCCCCTCCTCACCCCTCTCCCGTACCAGTGCTGCCAGCGGCGTAATTTGACGTAAGTCAAGCACTGCTGCAGTTACAGCACAGCAGACGCAGCTATCGATTCGTGAGCCAATTGAACCCCGCCACAGCGACAAGGCCTTGTAATTCTTGCTCGATTTGAGCGTGACAGCTGCCGCCGGTTACGCCGCTGCTTCTCACCATTCGCTTTATCATTTTTTTTTTGCTGTTGTCGCGAGTAAAAAAGATAAAACGCGCATGCAAAACATCAGGCTGGCGGCCTTTGTGATCGGCGTCCGCTCCTTTATTGCTGGCCCATTACGCATCGACAGGCGGAGGCCTTTTGACGGGCGCCGTCAGCGATCGCAGGACTGAGCGACTAATTCCCCCTGCTGCCAGTGACCCGCCCGCGTCAGCGCTTCGTACCACTCATATAATACCCGTTCTCTCCGGCAGGCCACATATGCAGTCCGCTTGTCAGCGAGATACAGCAAAGCGGAACGTGTGACGCTTTCCAGCACGCGGGAGGATTGGTTTCTCCCTCCTTACATTTACGTACTCATATACTGTATACTCCAACACTGTGTCGAGAAATTTCCTAATTCAGGCAGGCGACATCGATGTCAAATATACGGCGTTGTGATGGCAGTTATGGTTTTTTGTGCCTCACGTGGGCAAACTACCGTACGTGAGTTGCAGGCATGCCTTTATGTTCTACCTTACTGCGAAATATACGTGGGTAATCCCAAAAGTAAGGTCTCCTATTTTTTTATACGTACATAGACCTGTTTATTTCTACAACGGTTTACATCAGTTTACAGCTTGAACATTTAGCTATTTTTCGACATAATCACCATTTCTATCGATGCATTTTTGTAGACGCTGTGGCAGTTTTTGTATGCTCATGGCATACCAGCTCGCCGCCATGCTGTTCAGAAAGTTTTGAACCTCTTCTTTCACCTTGTCGTCGCAGTTCCGGCGAGATCGCGTACCAGCACTCTCACCTGAAGATAGCGGACAGTTGGACCCCTGAAATATTGTGTAAAGATGACGTTATGATCCGACTGAACACCCGAGAAGAATATTATCAATTATTACGCCGGGAAAGCCTTCGTAATCACATGCTGATGAAACTGTCTGACAAAAGTATGCGGCATCTCCAGGTTCTTCACATGACCAAAAAAAAATGGTTCAAATGGCTCTGAGCACTAAGGGGCTTAACATCTGAGGTCATCAGTCGCCTAGAACTTAGAACTACTGAAACCTACCCTAAGGACATCACACACATCCATTTCACATGACCACTCAACGTCTTTTCTTTAGTGTAACCTATCAGCCTTGATAACATTGCTAAACACGACCAACACTAATCCACTCTGGCGTCGGTTCTGTCACAGACTACTGTAACTCTAATCTTTGGATCCCCGCCGATGCTACGTGCGTGTACGAAACTGAATCGACATCTGACCATGTTTTGTACGTGCTTCTCTTTTCTTGTGCCGGGCAGTGAGTAATAATGTTCCAAAAATTTGCAACACATATGACTGAAATGAACTTCACACCACACATCAGCTTCGTAACAGTTCACAAATCATTGGGCTAACTGAATGGTACATGACCTTTGAAGACTTTGTCAAGGCAGCAGATTTTCCCAGTTGAACCTCTAAACGCAGTGGCGTGGAAAGAAGATGAAGATCACAAAGTGGTGAGAAGATTTGCAACTTGCTTGAACTAACTGAAATAAGCTCTAACGAAAGAAAATAACTGGCTGTACTTTCCATATAAGATGAATTTTATAAATATAAAACAAGGGTTAAAATTGAACAGGAAGCCGGCCGAAGTGGCCGTGCGGTTAAAGGCGCTGCAGTCTGGAACCGCACGACCGCTACGGTCCCAGGTTCGAATCCTGCCTCGGGCATGGATGTTTGTGATGTCCTTAGGTTAGTTAGGTTTAACTAGTTCTAAGTTCTAGGGGACTAATGACCTCAGCAGTTGAGTCCCATAGTGCTCAGAGCCATTTGAACCAAAATTGAACAGGTGTACTGGCTGTTTCCCACTCCCACCCGTATTTTCCGAGTCAACATTTGCTGGGCTTTGTACATGCGATAAGCCTTTCCCTGGGAGCAACGCTTTGCATTCATCGGTTACCTGCAGTGGTTCTCTACCAATGCGCTACCCTCACCATTCCTTACGTACGTCTGTTAAATTAATAAAAGACTCTCAGAACCTTTCGAGAACAACAGGTAAAAAATAGCTGGCCACAAACCTGCTAGCCTTTGATGATCACTGTTCTGTCCATTGTGCTACAGCTTCAACATTCAGACATTGTATTACAATTTAGACACTGAATGTTGAAGCTGTAACACAATGGATAGAACAGTGAACATCAAAGACTGAGGTAGCAGGTTTGTGGCCGGCTATTTTGTTACCTGTTGTTTTCGAAAGGTTCTGAGGGTCTCTTATTAATTTAACAGAAGTGCGTTCTGCAATACTCTGTGTTGTTTATTATGAAACAGAGACCAATGAATTGCAAGATTGCAGTCCATGTCAATGGTTGATTTCCTCGCAGTTCATTAGATTTAATACCACACAGAGAACAAGACGGGTAACATGTGGTCACGGAAATAAATTAGATTGTTAATACAGTAGACTCAATCAAGGGGGAGCAGTACTTATGTAACTTTTACAAACAACGTCGAGCGGAGGCGTTATCCTGCGTGTTTGACAAAGTGACAAGACTAACAACGAAACCTTTGACTTTAGTGGAATACCAAACATGTGGAATGTCAAACATTTTTTTAAAATATGTACGCCGGGAAAAGTTGAAAAATAAAACAGAGCAACAGCAGTGGATCTGAACCAGATGTTCAAATGGCTCTGAGCACTATGGGACTTAACATCTGTGGTCATCAGTCCCCTAGAACTTAGAACTACTTAAACCTAACTAACCTAAGGACATCACACACATCCATGCCCGAGGCAGGATTCGGACCTGCGACCGTAGCAGTCCCGCAGTTCCGGACTGAGCGCCTGAACCGCTAGACCACCGCGGCCGGCTGAACCAGATGTTGTAATTACTTTAGTGTCAGTAGCGTATTTTATAATATAATTTTTAGCAAAATTGATTTGTATTACATTTTATTTGTCATTGTGCAATACGGCTTAGTGTTGTTCCTCTACCAGCAATTTGCTGTCCAGGCTCTTGTTCACCATTTTTCCGCTCTTCTTCAACGGTGACCAACAAACTCAGTTATTTTACACGTGTCGGTTTTCGTAAAGAGTCTGTATGATTTGCGTCAGGATGCAGCCAACTGCGGTGAGGAGCAGCTCCCGTGAGATGCAGAACGTTCCGGAGAGTGTAGTAACCACGACGGATACTACGCAGATGAGAAGCGTGTCTCGTATGAGGTCGGCGGTTTCAATCGCATAGTGATTCATTATCAGATGGTGCATATTTATTGCATTGCACGATTCCTTCGCAGCATCGTGGGGGTCCAGTAGAGTTATTAGTATCCCTTGGTTGTTCTCGGTGCTCTCATTGTTGTGTAAAACATAACGTACGTTCTCCAGTGATGATAATTTTATATCACATCACAAACTTCGCCGCAGGTGACAACCCGCACGTGCTTTGCAAAACGTATAAAAAATAATAAATTAAAAATTGAAGAATATAACAAACGGCACTTGTTTATTTTGCCTCTAGACATTTTAATGGTACACATCAGCATTTTCAGGTGGACAATTGTTTATTTACATAGATGATATTGGTGATGTACAGACGCCTTGTAACAGTAGGAGACCAAGGGCCAGGAGGTTATGTTGCGTTTTTTGAGGGGCAGCAGAGTCGCAAAAGGTCTGCGTACCGCTGCCTGCTCCATGTCCTCTCCACTTTACATTTTGTTTACATTGTCACTTAATGAATTAGAACAAATTTGAAGCAGCAGCAAAATAACAAGTGACCGACGCAGAAAACTGTTTTATTTGTATTTATCAATATACGCAGCCCTCAAAATGCCGTCCTTTGTGGACGAAGTATTCGTGTTTACTACACTTTAGACCTGGTGGTTGTACTCCACACTGTTATGTAATTTCAGTGTAGCTCACATACTTCGTGCCTTACGACGCGTCCTCCCTCTCGGCTTTTACAAAGCCCACATGTCTGTATCGAATAAAGGAAATTCTCCGCATTGCCTGGATGACGATCTCATATTTCTGTGAGAACGAAATAATGTTTTCCTAATCCCAATGCTAGCACGACAATATTTACATAAATACAGGTGGAGACAAAACAATACCTTATCTTACAGTATTATTTATCGTTATGTTACAATGCGCAAAGCATCATCTTTTTTTTTGTCAAGTTACACACTTTTCTCGCCAGATACTTTACCCATTCATACGCTGCTCTCGTTATTAGATTTTACGTCGCTTCGCTCAAATACTATAGCGCTCAAAAGTATCCGAACGACCTGAAATTGTTCACCTGATATGCTTGCACTCAACTTAACGTAACTTTCCAAGGCCCTCTAATTTCTTTTCAGTATAGTCGTTTAGCTATACAAAAGGATTACCGAAAGTAATTACTAGAGAACACGGCTCAGTGTGGGAATCAATCCAGGTTTGCATTAATACCACGGTATTGTATATGTCAGGGAGCGCATTATTATGAATGAGACAATACTTAACTCTTGTAAGCTCAACAAGTGACATTTCAGAAAGGTCACGTTTCTCATTAATGTATGATACAACTAATAACCTTAACTCTGCTACACAAATCCTTCAGTAAGACATACTGAAAATTAAGTTTATTTGCGAACAAGTGATTTTGCAGAAATACCTAGGCTCCCAAACATATATGATAATTCAAAATATTCCTGCTTTCTCACTGCTGTTCCAGTCATTTATCAACCACTTATTCGTGGGGTATGTTGTTTTGCATAAACTGGTTAATGAACTAATTAGTTAGAAAACTGGCGATTAACGTAGTCCAGCGTTATATGGAAACCTCAGCACCAACACCATATCACTATTAATTTGACTCTAGTCATGATAGCACGTGGATCTAGGTTTAGTTCATAAATCACCTATCGCCCTTGTTATATAGCACAAAGTGACATCTGCGAAATTGATGAGCAGTTATTTGTGCTTATATGTGAACTTTAAATGAGACGACGAACTGTTTTGTTCTGGATATGGATTCATAGGCAGCAATTCAAACCCAGCATCTAAATGCTAACCAAGCATTTCTCTTGTGCGTGATAAAGACTTGAACACAGACCGATATTCATTGCTGATTAGGCATAAAGAGTCGTAAAATATCTCATTTTTGGCTGTTATCAGCTACCAAGTCTCAGCATAAAATTACATGACGAAAATTTTCGTACTGGTCCCGACATCCTATACTGCAATTAACAATTCCTGCTGCTTAATCATGAAAACTGTCATTTAGGGCTGGCCGGAGTGGCCGAGCGGTTCTAGGCGCTACAGTCTGGATCCGCGCGACCGCTACGGCCGCAGGTTCGAATCCTGCCTCGGGCATGGATGTGTGTGATGTCCTTAGGTTAGTTAGGTTTAAGTAGTTCTAAGTTCTAGGGGACTGATGACCTCAGCAGTTAAGTCCCACAGTGCTCAGAGCCATTTTTTTGTCATTTAGGGTTTCATTCATGAGTATTGTGATAAACCTTTTGCATTTCGTTTACGTTTTTGTCTTCTTTAAAGGCAAAGAGAAAAGATGAAGCTGTAGCTCATCATAGAGCCTATGCCTACCGTCATGTATTTTTGACTTTCAGTTGTTAAAAAACAGAGAATTTTTTCTGGTACCAGTAGGAGGAACGAAGGATTCGCGCTCAGCTAGTGAACGAGTGAGAAGCACGCCATTTTTAGCAAGTAATTGTAGACCGCCATTTTGGGGTCGCTATGAATAAATGAGGAGTATGTATTTCATACGTGCACCGTTTAGAGAAATACAGTATTGTTTTATTAACAGAAAGGTCGTGTGAGTTGTTATTTAAAATAGTACAATAATTACAAGAACTGAAGCCCACCTGTGTACTTTTGAAAATTACGAAGATCCGATAAGTAACCTTAATGGGAACACAGTCAAGACTTCAAAGGTGAACACGGCGACCAAACGTAGCATTATAAAGAATGGTAAGCACAAATCTACAGCGGAGAAAGAAACCACTTCGCCCTGCAAAATAATATGAACTAATTCGAACTTATTTCCAGGCATAGCTCAGCTTATTGTGCTTGTCATTCCTGCCGAAAAATTAATCTCATTAATTCAATACATTTTAAAAAGCCACGCATTTCAACATTTTATTATCATCTATTCCATGATTTTATTATATTATAGTATCAAACTAAGTGTATGCTTAAATTTGAAATGAGGTGACGTAAAGTTTTATGTTGGACGAGGATTCGATCCCAGAATCTAATCGGATAGTTGACTAAGTATAAGCAAATATGAGATATCGCATGTTTCACCAGTACCGCGCAGGCAGCGGTGGCAGAGCGGTTCTAGGCGCTTCAGTCCAGAACCGCGCGACTGCTAAGGTCGCAGGTTTGAATCCTGCTCAGAGCCATTTGAACTATTTGACTGTACCGAGGAGAGATTACAACGCCTGCAAGTACGTTACGTTATGTGGGCGGCAAGCAAACCAGGCGAAATGCAATTCAGGTCAGTCTGATACATTATGTGTAAGTTGAAAGTGGAGTGGGAAAAAGGAAAGTAGAGGGAAAGCATTACTGATTTCAATTGCGTCGGGACGTTACACGGAATCATCGGCGATGGGTGAAAATGTCTGCTGGACCGGCATTCGAATTCGGAACTCCCTGCTTACTAGGCAGGCAACTACTGTGCCATCCAGATTTATCACAACTGTGCGGACAATCTCAGCACGCTTCACAGCCGGCCCACTCTCCCACCGAGAGCCACCAGTTTCAGTCCCTGTCCATTTCCTCTATGCTCTCTACTGAGATTCCCACAGGAGATCGGACCTACTCGTGCAACAGCACTGAAGAAGATGGGTCCAATGCTCATCTAGGCAAATCAGTTATATGAATGGGTGATGTCTGTTCTTCCGGAGAGTCGGACATGTCCGAAAGAACAGACACCGCGCATTCATACAATCAGTCTGATACATTTGACCTTACTACTGGACTAACTACACTGTGCAACAAAAATTAAAGGATTTCTTTCTTGAAACATCTAATTGTCTTTCTGTACAACGCACAAGTTTGAAATTTGTGACTGATGTGCCTATAATCTACCTCTGTAATGGTGCAAAAGCGTGGTGCACTGCAAATGCACTCCCACGGTCGGCCGCGCTTCGAACATCAGGGTGTCGAAAAATGCGAATTAAAGGCCAGAGCTCAAAAGTTCAGGTGTGGTGTCAGGTGAGTTAATGATGCCAAACTGAATTTCACCACAATTCTGCCCAACGCCACCGTTGACGCGTTACACACTGGGAAGATCGTCACTGCCCCCCTTCATACCAACATTTCACGCCATCTTTTGACGCCCGTGTGACATAGGTTAGAACAGTTACACCCAGTGTTGACGTAACGATGTTTTCTAATGAGTTGCTGAGGAAACCGCGTCGCCCCGCAATGAAATCATGCGATTTACTTATCAATGGCTGCGGGAAACATTTCTGACACACCGCCGCTCAGTTTCGACAAGAAAGGCCTTATAGACTGTCATGGAGGGCATCAATGAAACCACCTCTTCCTTGAATCCTTGATTAACATACAGTTAGCAGTCAAAAACCACAGTTCGCAGTGCGATGAAAACAGGGCGATGATTTTGTGACTAAAGCCCCTCTGGCGTGTTATTTATTTTATATGTGACATGACTGTCTCTGACCCGGCAGGGTACCCGATAGCGCTTACGCGCTGCTTCCTGGACTCGGGTAGGCGCGCCGGCGCCGGATCGAATCCGCCCGGCGGATAAACGACGAGGTCCGATGTGCCGGCCAGCCGGAATGTGGTTTTTAGGCTGTTTTCCACATCCCGCTAGGTGTATAACGGGCTGGTCCCCATGTTCCGCCTCAGTTACACGGCTCGCAGACAGCTGCACACTTTCGCACTATTCCATGGATTACACTCGACGCAGACAGTTGGGGAACACTAATTCCGTCCCAGGGAGTACGGGGTGGCGGCAGGAAGGGCATCCAGCCACCCCTTACACATTAACATGCCAAATCCGATTAACGATGGCTGACCCTGCGTAATTGCGGGACAAGGCTCTCTGTCTTGTATTGTTAGTCAATACTTACACTTTTATATAAAAATTATCTGTTCCAATAAACTCGTAAGTACGTTATAGGCCACTTTAAACATTTAAATTCTGGTGAAGACACTCTTAGACGTGTTGAAATCTGGTTAATAAAACTAAAAATTGTGACCGGGGGCTCCTTTGTTTCTGTTTCAACTTGAACGACAAAATTTCCTCGAGTACTTTTGAAAGGTCCCTTTTATTTCACCCCCTACATCAGATTAAAAGTTGCGGTCGTGCTGTTCTCCAAAGAAGTGCGATTCCGACCAGAAGGACGGCTGGTTTACGACGTCCTTTGAAAAAAGTTGAAGCGTTCGGGAGGTATCAGTAGTGATAATAATTGTTGAGAACGTCATCCAGTTGCCATTTTCGAGCGTGAAAGGGAAGGCATGGTTTCATTGATGCTATTTATGCCACCTAGTAAGGCCCTCTCGTGTCGATTCTCAGCGGCGGTGTGACTGAAGTGTTTTTGTTGACAGTCCACCAGAAAACCACGTGATTCCAACGCTGGGCGTTGCGGTGGTTCTCATCCACATCACAGAGGCGTCAAAAAAAGGCTTGAAATGTGGGTAAGAGAGGGCTGTGACACGATCACGATGTCATTAGCAGAGTTGTGGTGAAATCATTAATCTGACTTACGCCTGAAACGAACTTCTGAGCTCTGGCCTTTTTCTTGCATGTGTTGACACCTTAAGCCCAAGAGGGATGTCGCATAGCACTACGCTTTTGCACGATTACGGAGGAGAGGTGTATGCACCTTTGAGCCAAATTCAAACGTATGTGGCGCAATGGGAGGCCATGAAGTCCCCTGGGTAGTCGACCGGCCGCCGTGTCACCTACTGCCTCATGCGGATGCGGCATGCAGGGACATGTAGCTAGCAGGCATCTGTCCCGGTCGTTCTGTGACTATCCAGACCGTTGAACCACCTTCTTCCGAATGAAGTAGTTCTACAGTTGGCATCACGAGGCCTAGTGGAAGCCGTACCAGTTCTCCCATCAAGGAAAATCCCTTGGCAGTACCAGGAGTCGAACCCAGATCTTCCACATGGCAGCCATCTACGCTGACAATGTAGCTACGACGGCGGACATCATAGTGAGCTTCTGACAATTGAAATCTCAGCACCATGAAGGTGGCATGCATATTATTAGCTTTTCAGCGCAACCTCTCAAAGGAGGTAGACGAGACGCCGTCTACGATTATGCAGCGGGTTTCACATTCAGAGAATTTTGAGAGACTTACAACCTCACGATACGTGCGTAGAGGCTCCGAGGAGAACGATCGTGCCTTATGGCCCGGCACCTAACTTTAAGGTATGCAAAGCCAATAAGTACGAAACACAGACACATCTGGTTCGTATAGCTAGTGATCTGGGCAGCTCGCGCTACGTTTATGAGCTGTTAAGGAAGGTGGCTGTGACCCGTCTTCGAGGTCTTCACCATGTTCTACAAGATAAGACCTCATGTTTCCCGTACTGTGCTAACCTACCTCGATACGGAGGATGTTTGTTGTGTGGTCAGTACATCATCCACATGTCCCACCCACTGATATCGCTCACGCCACCATTCGTCAGTCAGTATGATCTATGAATTCTGGCAGACAGCTGAAGGAACGCGATTGACTTACAGGAAGGTGGAGTCAAGTGGGTACTCTAAGGAAACTGAATTTTCACCAAAGTGTGGTTATTAATAGAATCTTGCCGCTTACACTAAAGCATCTCGCAGAAAACAATGCAGCACATTTTTTTTCTTCAGCTGTTACTTATTGAACACAAAGATACGAACACACAAGAAAGAAGTGAGTTTCTTCTGCACCCCCTGTTTTTCTAAGTAATCTTCTTCCCACTCTACGCCCTTCTTCCAGCGAGACACAAACGTGTACGCCCTGTCCATACCACTCTTTGTTCTTCACTACGCGAATCACCTCTTCGTCATTCTCAAAATACATTCCACGACTGGTATTCTCCAATGCCCCAAAGAAGTGGAAGTCTGAGAGAGCTAAGCCAGGGCTGTAGGGTGGATTGAGTAACAACGTGTAATCATGTTCACCGACGTGTTCAAAATTCCTCAAACGTGTATGAAGCGAAGTGTTATCATGCTGAATCAAACAGTTACCTGGATTGTTACGGCGCCAAAGTCTATGGAAGTCTGGAGTTTTCCTAACGGACTCAAATATGCTTCAGAATGGTGCTGCTTCTTGGCGTCGCGAATGAGCACACCAGCAAGCTGCATCTTGCTAGGCGTGACAGTCGTGGATGGCCTTCCCCAACACTGCAAATCTTGCAGCTCTTCCGAACCTCCTTCTTGCAATGGCTTCACCTTCTTTGGTCAGTGACTAACCCTACTTCTGTCGACTGTAGATGCTGCATAATCTGCACACGAATGTTTGTGAATGTTACCAGCAATTTATTTCTCTGCAGTGAGCAACTGAATTACGACACGCTACTTGTAACGTACGTCACACTCAGACGCTACTTTGAAACGTTGGTGCAGCAACACTATCTGTCTGAGGAAAAGAAAATTTGCGTGTGCAGTCCTAAAATTTCAAATAGTGCATATCTTAAGTTTCGCGTTCGTATCATTGCTTTTGGCTGAGAAAAAAAAAGTGTTAAATTACTTTCTGGTTCAAAATGGTTCAAATGGCTCTGAGCACTATGGGACTCAACTTCTGAGGTCATTAGTCCCCTAGAACTTAGAAATAGTTAAACCTAACTAGCCTAAGGACATCACAAACATCCATGCCCGAGGCAGGATTCGAACCTGCGACCGCAGCGGTCTTGCGGTTCCTGACTGCAGCGCCTTTAACCGCACGACCACTTCGGCCGGCCTTACTTTCTGGGTTAGCCTCCTATTTTGACCGACACGTTGTAAGGAATCACTCCGAATATTTACAAGTAATATAATATGTAATGAATAGTACCTACATCTGCATCAAACCAGTCTCAGGACTGAAGACCACAACAACAGGACCTACATAAATTTTTCTAAGGCCTTAGGTAGTAACATCCCTTCCTATCCTAAGGGCATAAAGACGCGAATCCGGACGTATGTCCTTCAAAATTGTCCAGAAACCCGCTTTTAAATCAAGGAACGTCAGTGGCTTAGTGTCTTTCTTGAAATGAAATGTCAACTGTATTATTCGCCTTACAGAAAGTTAAGCAAGATGCAATTGCTTTGCTTGCAAAGATATAAAAAAGATAACTTATCTGCGTCGACACTGTGGAAAGCTTGTCCTCTGGCCTTTGAGGCAGGCTTCCTAAGATTAACATTGGGATGTGCCTTTGCCTACCATATCTGACTGTTTGTTAAAACGATGCGGTATAGTTTTGCTCTCAGCCGACTGGTAGGCTAATGTCCATAGATCATGTCGGTACTAATGGTCACAGATGAAACTAAAAGACCTAAACAAACAACGCGGAACTACATTTGTAAACCGAAAGTTGATGATTTAACACTGATACTGTAAAATGTATCACTCTATGTTGAAGTCAGTAACAATAGTAATATGAAGAAACGTAACTTACATCAACTGCAGTTGTTTCGAAGAAAATGCCTTTTTTGCATGCTGGACATCGAAATTTTTATTTTTATTTATGCACTCAGAAGCGTTTCGCCTTTTTTACACGGCATCCTGAAATATTGCATGATTTGTCCATTTTTACACATAAGCTATGGTTTCACTGAAGAGGCCTTGTAAAAAAAGGCGAAACTCGTCTGGGTGCATAAATAAAAATAAAAATTTCGATGTGCTGCATGCAAAAAAGGCATTTTCTTTGAAATAACTGCAAGTTATATACAGCTGCTGCGAAAATGGCCACTACAAGAAACGTGTAACTTACACCAGACAACTGAAAATCAGAAAAATTTTGATTAAAAAATAACGGAAACTTCCTGTGTAAAACTCACTTAAAAATAATTTACACGTATTGCTAGGGCGACCTAATGTTTGTAATATGAAATATTAGAAGCCAAGATCGCTTGATGTGATATACTTTATTTCATGACCAGTTTCGACAGTAACTATCTGTCTCCTGCAGATTATCAGTTCTTCTAGAAATATAGCTACACTTCAGTCTCGTCGACATGCTGAGAACATACAATACAGCTCGAAACTGGTTTTGAAATACATAAAACCTGTGCTCAATATGCACAATATGTTAAATTCCGTTATTTACTAGCCTTTCTGGTGTTGCAATTTTCATTACTATGACTGTAGTTTTGTCTGTACATGTCACACATTTGCTGCTGGTGTTGGATCGATCTACAAGCGATAATTTCTTTGATGTGTTTGTTTCTCATTAAGACACTGTTTTATTGGGAATACATGTTTTCCTTCACCTTACGCCGCGACGCTCTTGCGGTCTGAAGTTCTGGCAAAACAAGACAGTAACGCAGTTGCTTGCTCGTCTGCAGCAAGTGGGGCGCGCCCCAGTCGGCGCGGCGTGTAATTATCGCCGATATGTACGTGGGAGGCGGGCAGCTGCCGGCCGCCAGTTTATTCGCACGCGCGACAATTAATGAGCTAGCCGCAGTTTTCCGGCCTCCGGATCGTTACAGTTCCGTCCGACACGGCGCACTCTGGTGCAACATGTGTGCGGGCACCCGCCCGGTCGTGTTCGCGTCACACATGCAAACCTCCCACACATTTGGGCCCTAATTAAACCAGCCTGTAAACTATTGCTGCAAGGGAGGGAAAGGAGCAACAGCGCAGAAGTAGAGAAATGAAAAGAGCGGGCAGGGAAAATGTTAGAATCAGAGAGACAGCAGAGAATGAGAAAAAATGATTAAATGTACAAGGGGTGCCCAATAAGTAGTGCCACAGTTTTTCCTCGGTCGGTTTTGGTTGAAAAAATGTGGAATTTGTTGTGGGACATCAGAGAAGTCTGCTGCTTCAGACTCTGTAGTTCCATGGATTTCAGATACTTGGCGGAGCTATACGTACCATTCAAAATGTCGGTAACTTAGGTGTGTTCGAAGCAGAGAGTGGTCACTAAGTCTCTTTTGTCGGAAAACCAATCACTGGTATTCATAAGCGCTGGCAGAATGCCCACCTAGACATGGGACTAGACAAAAGCGCGGTGAGTCGTAGGGCAAGGCGTCTGTCAAAAATGGTTCAAATGGCTCTGAGCACTATGGGACTTAACATCTGTGGTCATCAATCCCCTAGAACTTAGAACTAATTAAACCTAACTAACCTAAGGACATCACAAACATCCATGCCCGAGGCAGGATTCGAACCTGCGACCGTAGCGGCCACGCGGTTCCAGACTGAAGCGCCTGTAACCGCACGGCCACACCGGCCGGCCAGGCGTCTGTCATCAGCGCAACAACGTCGCGCAAAACTGCTAGATCTTCCGCATGCTGGCCGGCCGTGCTCATCTGTGATTCCTGCAGTGTTGGAAAGTGCGGACACTCTCATTCCAGGTGACCGACGGATCACAAACAAACACCAAGCTGCACGACTGGACGTCTGTGTTGGTAGTGCTGACACACCCGTCTACAAGCTGGAGTACTCAAATGTGTGTGCCTGCTGCGTTCCCCGCCGCCTAATTAAAGACCATAAAATTGCTTGCGCTTTACGAGGCTGATCTATACAAATTTCTGTCTAACATCGTCACAGGCGATGAAAAATCACATCGAACCGGAAACAAAATGGAATACTTGCCACACCACCTCTCCGCCGAAGAAAAGTTTCGCACCCTCAACCGGTGAAGTCATGGTGACGGTCTTCTGGGACTCTGAAGGGTTTATTCTGTTTGATGTCCTCGCTAATGGTGCAACGATCAACCCTGAAGTGTATTGTACTATCCGCAAAAATTCGTCTCCACAAAAAGGCAAACGAACCTCTTTTTCCAAGACAACGCAAGAGGTACACAAGTCTGCGAACCAGAGAAGGGAGGTATTGTGCAGCAAGAAGTTGCTCCGACATTGACCATTGGAGTGGTATCCTGCAGGCATACTTGCCCTCTCAGTAAGGTGGCGTAAGGCAGTAGCACTGAAGAAAGATAACGTTGAAAAATAACGTTTTGTAGCCAAGAGACTTGGGAATAGTAAGGTAAATCCAAACCCTGATAAAAACCAATCTGCTTTCAGAAAAAAAAACTGTGGTGCATTGCTTATTGAACGCCTCTCGTACCCCTAATCAAAAACTAACTAGTTAGCTTTTAGAATCTTCTTTCGAAATGACAGCGGGTTTTCGTCATTGTATGGACTCCACATTACATCGAAATGGAAACGCTCTGATTCAGAACCGATCAGACTTCGCCAATAACTCGTGGAAACGGGTTGGGCTGGATGTAACACAAGCGTATCATCCTCTATGCCGTCCCATACACGCTGAATAAGTTGTTTTGAAATCTTTCTAATACAATTCTGCAGCGATGTGGTGCTGCACCGTCCTGTTGACTGCACAAACTGACTGCAGGGTGGTGTGAGCGAACTGCTGCACATGATAATACAGCTTATTCTTTTATCGCTGGCTGGTGAGAGACGCTATCACACGTTATCAGTGGCCTCTTTTCTCTCCAAGTAAATATTCCCTCACACGCGAGTTCCTCTGCTAACTGCTGGCAGCATATAATTTGGGCTTTCAGCGTTCAGCTACCCACTTTCAGGTCTTTCCAAGCAAGTAAATTGCAAACTGAGCAGCAAACCGCGAACTCCTCGACCTGACCGGAGATCGATTACAAGATAACATACACTGTTCTTGCTTTCAAGCGTAGCCTGTGCTGATTAGAAACTTCGTGGTAAGTTAAAAGTTTGTACCAGACAAGGACTCGAACCTGGGACTGTGTCTTTCGTGGAAAAGTGCTCTACTCACTAGTCACATGACTACCACCTAACCTCCATGTCAGCATGCAGTAACAATTGACATACGGTAGGCAGCAGCACTAGCAGTGGAGAGTGCACAATGCGTGTTGGTGAGCGGGGGGGAAGGTACGCAGAAAAACAGTCTAGTCGTTGTTGTAATGCAGAAAATGAGCATTGGCTCTGGGGCCAAGGGAGTAAGCATTCTAGAAATGACAAAGTTGGTAAACCGTTCTCTTGCCGTCGTTGTTAAAGTGTACAGTGCTTTACAAAATGGTGCTGTGATGCACCACAGGAGTGAACGAAGGCATCGGGAACGCGACCGAGCGAACAGACGTGAAACTGTTGAACAACCGGCCGCCCAGATGAACCTAGGGGCTCTCAACAGTGTCCCCTCAACGATAGTTCAGCCAACGTTGCTGCGTATGAGCCTTTGCTGCAGGCACCTGGTTCGTGCACCCAAGCTGAATGCGGTTCATAGGCGTCGAGGGCACGAAATTGCCCGCTCACACCGCAACTGTACGTCCACTTAGTGGAGACAAAATGGTTCAAATGGCTCTGAGCACTATGGGACTGAACTTCTGAGGTGATCACTCCCCTAGAACCTAGAACTAGTTAAACCTAACTAACCTAACGACATCACACACATCCATGCCCGAGGCAGGATTCGAACCTGCGACCGTAGCGGTCATGTGGTTCCAAACTGAAGTACCTAGAACCGCTCGGCCACTCTGGCAGGCTAGTGGTGACAGATGGCCATTTCAGACTAATCACGTTTTATGTTCCAGTAGACAGATGTCCGTTTTCGCTGGTGGTATGAACATATGAAAGGAAACGCTCTGCAACAATCGTCGCAAGGGTCCAGGGTAATGTTTTCGTGACATTCTCCGGGTAATCTCGTTATTCAGGAAGGCACAATAGGTCAACAGAAGTATGCATATATCCGTGGGACCATGTCCACCCCTACATGCAGGCTGTTTTTTCCTCGGTACGATGGTAGGACAATGTGACGTGTCACATTGCTTGTACGTGTGTGTTTCGAAGAGTACCAGCACCAGCTTACCGTACTGCCTTGGCCACCAAACTCTTCGGTGTTAAGACCAACCGGGACTCTGTGGAACCATCTCGATCGGACTGTTGGCGCAATGGATCCTCAACCGACGACCATAGCGCAGCTCACCTAGGTGCTGGAACTGGCATGGATCCACGTCCCTATCGGTACGTTCCAGAAACTCAATGAGTCTCTTCCTGCACGTGCCCGCTGCAAAAGGTGGTTATTCAGGCTTTTGACAGATGGTCACATTAACGTTACTGGACCGTGCACTGCCTACTTTAATTCTTCTCTCACCATTCCAACTTAACAGAAAGTCTCCTCTTTACAACTTTATACGTGTGGTATAAGCTGAGTGTTCTACGGATAACTGCCATGTAATGTATGTCACAAGTAGAGCTGATCACGGATAATTTCTCCAAGAGCGAACCCTTCGTAGAAGGGAACGATGTGCTGCTAATTTTCTCTCGGAAAAAACGTACTGCTCAACAAGTCCATTTTGTGTTTTTATGTTTCTAGGAAAGAGGGAACAGCACTACGAGCCATATGCCATACAAGTGTCTACTATCTGATACCATCAAGTACAGTTGTAGCTACAGGTGAAGTTCTTGGCCCAAATCTGAAAAAAGCAAAAAAGGACAATTTCCACAAATCTTTATTCCCTCACAAAACACTACAGCAACTAAAGAACATTGTTTTACTCTCGAAAGGGTGTAAGCAGGGTAGAGGCTATTTCATCAGTAACGGAGATCTTTGGAGACTTATTACTAAATTGGATAAGTAGGGGAGAGGATATTTCAAGATGCCTAGTTGAAGGAAATATACCAGAATGAGATTTTCACTCTGCAGCGGAGTGTGCGCTGATATGAAACTTCCTGGCAGATTAAAACTGTGTGCCCGACCGAGACCCGAACTCGGGACCTTTGCCTTTCGCGGGCAAGTGCTCTACCAACTGAGCTACCGAAGCACGACTCACGCCCGGTACTCACAGCTTTACTTCTGCCAGTACCTCGTCTCATACCTTCCAAACTTTACAGAATCTCTCCTGCGAAACTTGCAGAACTAGCACTCCTGCAAGAAAGGATATTGCGGAGACATGGCTTAGCCACAGCCCGGGGGATGTTTCCAGAATGAGATTTCCACTCTGCAGCGGAGTGTGCGCTGATATGAAACTTCCTGGCAGATTAAAACTGTGTGCCCGACTGAGACTCGAACTCGGGATCTTTGCCTTTCGCGGGCAAGTGCTCTACCATCTGAGCTACCGAAGCACGACTCACCAGAAGTCAGTGCAAGCAGCTTAGGGAAGAGGCAGTAAAACAACCTCGAAATATAACAGGACTGGGTGTCGAACCAGTCACATAGCGGCTACGACATCATTTTATAAATAACCGCACCACCACAGGCTTTTCTTATCCTAGAGGCACTACGACGAGTGCATCGACAATGCATTGTTGATCGTACTGTTAAACTGTCCTCTTGCAACGTAATAATGCTGTGTGACACTCCATTTGGGGGAAATGTACTCCTGGAGAAGAACCCTATTAAATTGTGATAAAGAACAAGAAGCGATGCATAGCAACAAGGGTCACGTTGTACCAGTATTGCCTATTCGTTTACAAATGCCTTGTTTTCGCATGTAGATTTACCGATTAATATGCAACACTAGTTAGTGCAGCGAGTGTGAAAACATTTTGGTTTGCCTGTTGCGTATTATTATTATTATTATTGCTGTAACTTTAAATAATGCAGATATACATTAAAACTGTATCTTATGTATGTAAACAACAAAGCAAAAACGGACATATACGTCATATGAATATAAATTGCGTTGCCCGGTAAACATGAGTGTTATTTGATCACAAACATTGCACTCTGCTCCACATAAATAACTACCCTGACCTAGTTAGTGGATAAGGTGTGTTCTTTGAGAGCTTTTTTATAGAAATTAATTTAGTCACAATACTACGTTGTTCAAAAGTATAATAGAGGCCTCTTCTTCGAAATAGTAAAATACAGGCAGGAATAAATTCAGACGCAACGCGCGTTGACAAACGCTAAAGAGCGATTGAATATCAATTTTACACTCCAGATGACGAGCGGCAGAGCGCCTTAGTCGCTGCAGCCTGTTTCAGTTTCAGATATCTGCTTGAATAGTGGAGCAATGCTACACGTATTTAATTTAAAATCAACTGTATCTGGGATAATTCTTTGAGTTTGCAATGTAATATGTATGAAATTAAAAGAAATTGTGATGCTGCTACCATATCAAAGAAATGGATTCGTATATCTCGAGGATTTGAATAGTACGCAACGTTTTATCGTTGGATAGGAACTCTCGATGGTAAGCATGTCAGAATACAAAATTCAAAACATTAAAGTACTTAATACTCAATTATAAACGTATTTTCACTAGTACTGTTGATAATACATGATGCTTTATCTGGGTAGACAATCGCACTTACGGGAAAAACAGCGACGCAGGAATTTTCAGAGATTCTGTTGTATATGAAAAACTCATTGAAAAATTTTTCAGTGCACTAGACCAAAGACTCTGAACACAAAACATGAGATGGCACTTCCTTACTTGAGCCTAGGTGACGGAGAATTTCTGCTGACAGAAGATTTAATGAGATCCGGCGGCGGAATGCAGCTAACTTACAAAACGAGACGTGTCTTCTGTAGTACTCATGACACTAAGGACCCGTTCCCAATATCCTGGTGATAAGTATAACACGATTCTGATGAATGTACTTGAAAGCTACTCTGAACCGCCAAACAAACTGGAATAGGCAAGCGTACTGAAATACAGAGATATGCAAACAGGCAGAATACGGCGCTGCGGTCAGCAACGCCTTTATAAGACAAATCTCTGGCGCAGTTGTTAAATCGGTTACTGCTGCTACAGTGGCAGTTTATCACGATTTAAGTGAATTTGAACGTGGTGCTATAGTCAGCGCAAGAGCGATGAAGTAGAGATTTTCAAGTACGACCATTTCATGTGAGTACCGTGAATATCAGAACCCTGTAAAACAACAAATCTCCAACATCGCTGCGGCCGGAAAAAGATCCTGCAAGAACGGGACAAACGACGGCTGATGAAAATTGTTCAACGTGACAGAAGTGCAACCCTTCCGCAAATTGCTGCAGATTTCAACGCTGGGCCATCAACAAGTGTCAGCGTGTGAACCAATCAAAGAAACATCATCAATATAGGCTTTCGGAGCCGAAGGTCCACTCGCTTTACGCCTCGCCTGAAGCCGTCAACACCAACATGGGACTGTTGATGAGTGGAAACATGTGGCCTGGTCGGACGAGTCTCGTTTCAAATTGTATCAAGCGGATGGACCTGTACTGGTATGGAGACACCTTCTTGAATATACGGGCCCTACAGGTCAACGGCGATTGTTCGAGCTGGTGGAGGCTGTGTAATGGTGTCAGATGCGTGCAGTTGGAGTGATACGGAACCCCTGATAAGTCTAGTTATCACTCTGACAGATAACACGTACGTAAGCATCCTGTCTGATCACCTGCATCCATTCACGTCCATTGTGCATTCCGACAGACCTGGGCAACTCCAGCAGGACAATGCTACACCGCACACCTCCAGAATCACTCGAGGAACACTCTTCTGATTTTAAACACTTCGTCTGGCCACCAAACTCCCCATACATGAACATTATTAAGAATACCTGGGATGCCTTACAACGTGCTGTTCAGAAGAGATCTCAATCCCCTCGTACTCTTATGGGTTTATGGACAGCCCTGCAGGATTTACGGTGCCACTTCCCTCCAGCACTACTTCGGGCATTTTATAAATTATCAGCTTTATTGTTGATTTATTATTATTTCTTTTCCTTTAGCTTTAGCTTGTTTTGCTTCTTGTTTAGCTGAAACTAACCGTGGTCGAGTCAATGCTACGTTGTGTTGCGGCACTTCTGAGTGCTCACGGGGGCCCTACACGATATTAGGCAGGTGTACCAGTTTCTTTGGCACTTCATTGTTTATAGTCTTGATAGTATTAAAAAGAATAGGTGAAGTAAGAAGCCTTAAAAGTTCAGTTTAGAGCTGGATAGGGGGTCACATTGCACTTAGGTGTTTGATGCTTGTTAGATTTTCAGCCATCAAAAGATAATTCGTTATAAATAGTCCTGTGGGTGGAACATCCGCAACTGTGGCTAAAAATACCGCTTCGGTTGTAAAGTTCTTTTATTATCACACAAGCAGTTTCGGGATCTTATAATCCCATCTTCAGGTGTCGTGACTTGATGCTGTGACACCCTAGCGCCGCGTTGGACGTGTACTAGGGACGGTGTGCTGCCTACGAGCGCGGAACAGCTCGTAGACAGTACACCGCGCGTAGTACAAATCCACCGCGGCGCTCGGGGGTCACAGCATCAAGTTACGACACCTGAAGATGGGCCTATAAGAGCCCGAAACCGGTCGCATGATAATACAAAAACTTTACAACTGAAGCGGTATTTTCATCCTCTGGTACAATTCGTTAGGCATACCAGAAAAACAAATAAAATGGATGTAAAACGATAATGAACACAGATGCCATCTGTGCCGTCCGCCTTCATCATTTATACGTTCCCAGCATTGGCGATGGGCTCTTTTCCTAGTAACCACTCCAATTTATTGTGGTCAAAAAGCACGTGGCACAGCTCATGTAGCCATATGGGACAACAGAAAAGTCATTTGATTAAAAGAAACAACGAAACTAACAAGCAATCCGACAAACATCCAAAGCTTTGCACCAAACTGCTGGCCACACGACGGTTTGTTCCATAAATTTGGATGCCGGTATGTTATCCTTGACAAGGCGTACGTCTCTCGGAGTGGGTGTCGTTAAGGATAACATTCCACGTCCACTTGGAGTGTTGGAGTGTGACCTCCTTCTACCGCGAACCATCAATAGCATGGAGCCAACACGTTCCTCCACTAGGTTGGTGCTGGTCAAGAGTGATAGGGTATATTTCGCTTTGTACACACCTTTGAATGGATTCTCTTTCATTAGTTAATTGTATAGTTAAGAGGCAATTTGTAAAGTTTCAATGGAAACTGCACACAATGGATCTGTTTGCATACTGTGCATATATGATTTATCTGGTTGTTCGGCGAAGTAGTGGATATTTACAGACCACTAGGTAGCAGTGCCTCAAATTTAATACTGAACAGCAAAAAGCCTGGGGAAAGGTTCTCCCATTTAGGTTGAGTTCAGATGATGGAAATCCGATGAGCACTTATGAATCGCGCATTGAGACATCTAACAGTCCACCCACAAAAGATTATACAACTGCTCATTAAGGCGCGTAAACGCAGCCTTCGCGGAAAGAATCTCTGTACGTGGACAAACGTGCACTAGCGCGCGTTGAGAAAGATAGAGAACTCTCGTGGGCTGTTTCCTTCGTGACCACTCCTACGTTCTGTGTGTTTCTGTTATTTTGCTTTCTTGGACTTCGCGAAATATGACTTTAAGCGTAGGCGAGAGTACTGGCATTGATCTCCTGACTGACGAAGTAGGAAAAAAAAAACCTACAACAATTTAGGAATTTTGGATCGGAATTTGAATAAAAATAAAATTTTGATACGGTGAACGTAGGAAGAAATGGCTTTCATATTCTGTCAGAAAAATGACTAAGGAAAGATGACAAAAATAAATAAGGAAAGATTTATCGTTAACAAGACCTCTTCCGTTCATATCATATGATTCAAGTCTAGCTATACTAACAAAATGGTTGGTAAAATTAGTCCGAACGTTATCCGCTGTTGAAGTAGGTAGTCCATTAATACTTGTGAGATTTCTTTCTAAGATGCCTCCGTGTTCAACTCATCTCTCGTTCGAACATATTTGTCAAGCATTGTAATCGCTTTCGCAACGTGTTCGGCACAGTCCACACTGATGTGCGACGTAATATTCTTACATCGTATACGAAAAGTACATTTAACATACCGACGCGCTGGTGTTAGATGACTGTCAAATATCTTTTTTTAGTAAGTTAGCTGCATTACGCTGCCGGGCCTCATTAGATTTTCTGTTAGCCCAAATGCTATGTCACCTACGCTAGAGTAAGGAAATGCCATGTCACGGTTTTCTGGTCAGGGTCTTTGTTTCGGTTCATCCAAAGATTTTTCTGTGAGTTTTTCATGTTCAACTGAATCTCTAAAAGTTCCTGGGTCGCCGTTTTCCCCTTAGGAGCGGTTGTCTACCGGATAAAGCGTCACGCAGTATCAACAGTACTAGAGAAAAAAAGTTTATAAATTGAGTATTGGGTTCTTTAACGTTTTGGATTTTGTTTCTGGCATGCTTACCAGTTAGAGTACCTATCCAATGAGGAAACTTTGCGTATTGTTCAAATACTGGAGATATTTGAATCCATTTTGTCACAATTTCTTTTAATTTCGTCCAGATAACATTGGAAACTTGAAGAATTATCCCAGATACAATCGATTTTCTATTACAAATGTATAGTGTAGCTCCACCAGCCAAGAGCCGGTATCTGAAGCCAAAAGAGTCTGCAGCGACATAGGCGGTATGCCGCTCGTCATCTGAACTGTTCTGAAATCCGTTCGCGCTGTAGCCTGTGTGAACGCGCGTTACATCTGAACTTAGCGATAAAGACGCGCCGATTCAGATGGACTGATGTTATCGCGTATGGTGCGGATGTAGACACGATGTCCTCAGGAGTTCGTTTCAGACAGGTGTGTTTTGAATGCAGCAGAAAGTCAGAAATTAGTCGACTCTGAACGTGGGGTGACAACCGCTGCAAGAAGCGTGGGTCATAGCTTATGGGAGATTTCACACTAATACGAGTTTCCAATACCAAACATGTCTTGAATGAAGCTCGAGTATTTCAGGGACACAGGTTTATCATTGCACTGCCTTCTCATGGCTTTTGGCCTATGTGTAATATGTTGCAAGTGGAACATAAACTTGACAACAAAGAAAACTTCGACTACAGTAATTTATATACATGGTGTTTCACAATTTCAAAATGGTTCAAATGGCTCTGAGCTCTATGGGACTTAACATCTGTGGTCATCAGTCCCCTAGAACTTAGAACTAGTTAAACCTAACTAACCTAAGAACATCACAAACATCCATGCCCGAGGCAGGATTCGAACCTGCGACCGTAGCGGTCATGCAGTTCCAGACTGTAGCGCCTAGAACCGCTCGGCCACACCGGCCGGCTCACAATTTCATTTACGCGGTTCTTGGAGCTGTAGGGAACTAAACTAATCTCCGCCCAAACTAGCCAAGAAGGCCCTATGGCACCGACCGGCTGCTGTGTCATCCTCAACCCACCGACGTCATTGGATGCGCATACGGAGGGGCATGTGTTCGGCACACTGCATTCCCGGCCGTATGTCAGTTTACGAGACCGGAGCCACTACTTCTCAATCGAGGAGCTCCTCAGTTTTTGTCACAAACGCTGAGTGCACCCCACTTTCCAAAAGCGCTCGGCAGACTGGATGATCACCCATCCAAATGGGAGGCCATTGACATAGGCTGTAGAGAGGACTCAGTAAATAACATTCTAGTAAGGATACCATGTCTGAAAATGCACCATTTCTGTGAAATATACACTCCTGGAAATTGAAATAAGAACACCGTGAATTCATTGTCCCAGGAAGGGGAAACTTTATTGACACATTCCTGGGGTCAGATACATCACATGATCACACTGACAGAACCACAGGCACATAGACACAGGCAACAGAGCATGCACAATTTCGGCACTAGTACAGTGTATATCCACCTTTCGCAGCAATGCAGGCTGCTATTCTCCCATGGAGACGATCGTAGAGATGCTGGATGTAGTCCTGTGGAACGGCTTGCCATGCCATTTCCACCTGGCGCCTCAGTTGGACTAGCGTTCGTGCTGGACGTGCAGACCGCGTGAGACGACGCTTCATCCAGTCCCAAACATGCTCAATGGGGGACACATCCGGAGATCTTGCTGACCAGGGTAGTTGACTTACACCTTCTAGAGCACGTTGGGTGGCACGGGATACATGCGGACGTGCATTGTCCTGTTGGAACAGCAAGTTCCCTTGCCGGTCTAGGAATGGTAGAACGATGGGTTCGATGACGGTTTGGATGTACCGTGCACTATTCAGTGTCCCCTCGACGATCACCAGTGGTGTACGGCCAGTGTAGGAGATCGCTCCCCACACCATGATGCCGGGTGTTGGCCCTGTGTGCCTCGGTCGTATGCAGTCCTGATTGTGGCGCTCACCTGCACGGCGCCAAACACGAATACGACCATCATTGGCACCATGGCAGAAGCGACTCTCATCGCTGAAGACGACACGTCTCCATTCGTCCCTCCATTCACGCCTGTCGCGACACCACTGGAGGCGGGCTGCACGATGTTGGGGCGTGAGCGGAAGACGGCCTAACGGTGTGCTGGACCGTAGCCCAGCTTCATGGAGACGGTTGCGAATGGTCCTCGCTGATACCCCAGGAGCAACAGTGTCCCTAATTTGCTGGGAAGTGGCGGTGCGGTCCCCTACGGCACTGCGTAGGATCCTACGGTCTTGGCGTGCATCCGTGCGTCGCTGCGGTCCAGTCCCAGGTCGACGGGCACGTGCACCTTCCGCCGACCACTGGCGACAACATCGATGTACTGTGGAGACCTCACGCCCCACGTGTTGAGCAATTCGGCGGTACGTCCACCGGCCTCCCGCGTGCCCCCTATACGCCCTCACTCAAAGTCCGTCAACTGCACATACGGTTCACGTCCACGCTGTCGCGGCATGCTACCAGTGTTAAAGACTGCGATGGAGCTCCGTATGCCACGGCAAACTAGCTGACACTAACGGCGGCGGTGCACAAATGCTGCGCAGCTAGCGCCATTCGACGGCCAACACCGCGGTTCCTGGTGTGTCCGCTGTGCCGTGCGTGTGATCATTGCTTGTACAGCCCTCTCGCAGTGTCCGGAGCAAGTATGGTGGGACTGACACACCGGTGTCAATGTGTTCTTTTTTCCATTTCCAGGAGTGTAGGTTTGGACATCGCATCAATCTGAAATCTCCCGCTTCACGGTACGCATACAGCACCTGTGTACGCTAAAGCAGCCCAGGCCAATGGGCAAAGTTTCGAATACTCGCCGTCGTATTTTTATAGACGACGGCGTGCTGAAAAGTTATGTTTTAGAATTTTTGTGTTGAAACTCTCAAAGCTTTATGTATAAAACAAACGTTATTGACATTCTGCATCATTGTTCTTCATGTTTACATGCTTATTTCCCAATAGTCACCCTGGCGACGAAGAAATTTCTCTGACGTAGCCATAGCCTCATCTCTGATTGTACCGCTTCATCACTATCACTGAACCCAAGGCGTCGGACTGTTGCAGATGCCGCAGCGTTTGTGTGTGTTCCGACTTTTTTGTGCTGAAGGAGGGGTACTACGTGGGTGGACGAACTGTTCGAACTCGAAACTTGACCACAGCACGCCGTGTCTCAGGCACCAACGTTACACACTATCATGTTACACTCTACAATTCTGAGCCCTCTAGTGGCAGGGGGCTGCGAATGTGTAGATATGAAAAACAAATATGTAGTTTTATTCGGAAAACTTTGAGAGTTTGCACATAAAAGGTCAGAGGGATTACTTTTCAACAATCTCTCTTACATGACGGAGGATATCGTCTTCAGAGAAGAGAGTGCGCAGCTTCCGCGGAACACCACGATCAACCCTCCTACGTGCGAAGACACCAGTTTCTTGCTACCGTTGGCTTAGTCACACGAAAATGGTACCCATTTTCACAAATACAACATGGACTAACTAGAGCACTCGCATCCGACTTTGTGTGCGCACCGGGAAGCGGGCGATTTGAAAGTGATCCGATCTTCACACTTGTTTGACATCGAGACAGTACATTTCCGGACATGGATTCCTTATCAGAATTAGTTCCACCAACAATCCCTAGAAGTCTGTAATAGCATCTCTGTGGATGGTATTTAAATAAATATTACTCTATAGAACAGAAGGATCTGTTCGCAAGACATGATTTGCCACTTGTTTCATAGCGCATCACAGTGAGCTCACTTCTAAATCACTAGCTGCAGTAATAATGAGAAACGAAGGTTATTTTTGAAATCAAGTTTTGTAATTTTGTACACTACTATTCTTACAAAACTGGGATGAGTTAGCTGTGACGAACTTCACTGCGAAGTAGGCTATCGTTACAACGAAGATAGAATGAGGGGGCTTCGCTTAACTAAATGAAGAGACCCCAATATAACTGTGGGTCGGGCATGATTAGTATAATACTCTCCCCGTTCGTGTTTGTACAATAAAAACACCTCTTCATAGTCACCGAGGCGTCGGAGGTATATGTTCTTTTGTAGTCTTCCATGAAAAACATGAGGTTTTTTCATTAGTTATTAATCTGTAAAAAAAAGTGGCAGTCTATTGTTTACATACCTATCATAAGTTATCATTTGGAGGAAAGAGATCGATCCAGCAATTCATGTTTGCACTGACTGCACATTACAGTCCTGTTTTGGCGTCATCGCAAGACTCTGGGTGCCATTGACAGGGATTATGGTAATTATAACGTCAATCATTCTGCAAGTATATGTACCCCATAAATGCAGCCAGATTTCAAAAGAAAAAAATCAGTATCAGACTCTGCTTTATCCAAGAACAGCAATAGCTAGTTGCAGTAGGGGAGACGGTTGTGCATGTAAGATAGTGAACATAGGTACACATGATGTTTCCTGGTCGGTGTTTCGATCTAGCTGTTGATTTTAGAATCACGTGAAGGAATGCTCACTAGGAACCACCATAAGCAGTTTCCAACATTTTCTACTGAGTTTGCTGTGGTTATGCTTTTGCAGCGTTCGTAAATATTTTATGTTCTCCATATTAAGTGTATAACATATAAAGCTATTTGGAGTACATTGTTCATTTTTCAGTTATAGAGTTTTATAGTGACTAAAATTCTAGTTGTTTTTAAAACTAGTTACATAACGTGTGGATGATTAAGCCATACTTCGCCAGTTGTGTATCCTCTTATATCTTGTGATGGAAAATGGTTTTCTGTCGTGGAAAACGCTAACAATTTTCCTTGTTTTGAAAATGGAAATTTGCGTTTGTTGGCAGTAGTACCTATTTCAAATTTTTTTAACTAGGAACTTGTTTTTATAATGCTTCTCCTTAATTTGATCTCACTTGGACGTGTAGCACAGTAATAAAAGAAAAAATGTAATACACACCTACTAAACACAGTAGTGACACGGTTGTTCTCGGTTTCAACAATTTTAAATTTGATCAGAATACTTGTTCCTAGGTACGTGGCCATTTTATTCCTTGGTGAAATTCACATCTGGAAAAACTATTACTTTTCTAGAGTAAGTTTTATAATTTCATAAAAATATTGCAGCATACACAAAATGCATGTCATCATTTGAAAGTGGTGTATGAAAATATATTAAACTTTTATTACAGGCATTCTGTGATTAAAACCGTCTGTCATTTTTAAAATTATTTTATTTGTTATGAATTTCCGGATACTGCTTTCATCAGGTATCAAAAAACTTAGAACTTACAAAAGAAAGAGCTGTGTCAGTACAAAACACTATACTTAATAAATTGATTAGATATAGTTTATAGTATGGAAGAGAAATTTCTTCTATAAGCTCTAAGCGTCGGATGTGTGATGATGGCACCAGCCGAAATGTCATAATAAAAAAATTTAATAAGCGATCTAAACAGTTTTATTCGTAGAATTGTCACAATGATTGCGGACTCACACAGGAAATTCGTTTCGAGTACTAATATTTTTATTGCTGGTCCGGCTAGAGGCGAAACTCTGGAAAATGTTCCAAGGTACAAAACGCCCACTACTGATATCGAACAATAGTACCAGAACTGGTTAGACGATACACCAACGTTATTTTGTTTTCAGTTCCAGGCTGTGCCTAGTTGCGTCAGCAGATGCCACCGGCATACCAGTATGAAGTGATAAACAGAGCAACAATATTCTCGAACTTC
Source organism: Schistocerca serialis cubense (assembly GCF_023864345.2). Lineage (NCBI taxonomy): Eukaryota > Metazoa > Arthropoda > Insecta > Orthoptera > Acrididae > Schistocerca > Schistocerca serialis. The sequence goes on from NC_064642.1 coordinate 169,740,745, forward strand.
TTTCAAATGCTTCGATTCTCCGGTCTTCCCACAGTCCATGTTTCACTACAATACCAAACGTACATTGTCAGAAACTCCTTCCTCAAATTTAAGTCTATGTTTCATATTAGTAGACTTCTCTTGGCCCTTTTTTGAGAATGTTGGTCTCCTTTTTATGTGGTCCGTCCAGCACTGGTTATTTTGCTGTCTACTTCTTAATACACAATGCTGATATTAATTTTCACGCCTTCCTTATACTTGATACATGCCATTACTATCGTCTTTCTTTGGTTTACTGTCAGTCCGTATTCTATACTCATTAGGCCCTTCATTCCATACAACAGGTCCTGTAATTCTTCAATTTCACTCAGGATTGCAATGTCATCAGCGAATCTTATAATTAACATCCTTTCATCTTGAATTTCGATCCGACTCTTGTAAGTTTATTTTTTTTTAAGTTCTGTCGTAGCCTCTTCGATGTGTAGATTGAAAAGTAGGGACGAAAGACTACTTCTCTGTCTCAATCCTTTGAAGCCGTGAGATTTGTCCTTGGTATTCCAGTCTTATTGTTCCCTCTTGGTTCTTGTCGATATTGTATATTACCAGTATTTCTGTATAGTCTACCCATATTTCTTTTCAGGATTTCGAGCACCTTGCACCATTTTACATTGTCGAACCGTTTTTCCAGACGACAGATCCTATAAACGTGTCTTGATTTCTCTTTAATCCTGCTTCTATTATCAACTGCTACGTCAGAACTGCCTCTCCGATGTCCTCACCTTCCCTAAACGCAAACCGAAGGCCATTTAATAGGTTCTAAATTTTCTTTTCTCTTCTTCTTGTCAACAATCTGCATACAAGATCTGTTAAGCTGATTGTGCGATAATTCTCGCCCTTGTAGGCTCTTGCTATCTTCGCAATTATTTCTAAGATTTTTTTTCTGAGAGTCTGATGGAATACAGACAGTCTCATACATTCTACACACCAGCATCAGTAGCCATTTTGTTACCACTTCGAAAAATTATTTTAGAAATTTCGATGTAATGTTATTCATCCTTGCTGCCCTTTTTGATCTTAAGTTGTCCAAAGCTATTTCAAATTCCGACTCTAATACTGCATCCCCTATCTCTTCCCTGTCGACTCCTGTTTCTTGTTCCATCAAGTCATCAGACAAGTACTTCCCTACACAGAGGCCTGAGGCCTTCAATGTGCTCTTTCTACCTACCCGCTCTCCCCTCTGCATTTAACAGTGGATTTTCCATTGCGTTCTTAACGATACCGTCCTTGGTTTTAATTGGGCGAAGGCTGTTTTCACTTTTCTTTATGGTGAGTGAGTCCTTCTGACAATAAATTCTTTTTTGATTTCTTCACATGCAGTCACTTGTCAAGATATTCTCTGAATCAGTTCGTTTGTCTTTGTCACATTTCCCCATATTTTCAAGTGGTGTGCGCAGATATTGGACCGGAGTTTTCTGTGTTCATTTGGATGTGATCGTGATACTAAATCGTGCAGCTCGATTAAATTACACTGCCTAACAAAAACATGAATCGAGTCAATCACCCAACACAATGGAAAAATAGCCAGCAGCACTCCATGCTACCCGGTCAGGTCACCGCAACGTTTTGTGTCGTGGTGTTGACGACAGCCCACCTGTGAAATGGTAATCTCCTAGTCTGGCGGCTGTTAGTCTCCTGTGAATGGTACGAGGTGACACAGAATGTTGCAGACAGTCCATCACTTGTTCTCGGGTGTCAGGCCGAATGTGAAGGTGGTAACATGTGCTCTGTGAAGAATACGGTGATTCTCCATTGTGTTAGCCAGAAGTGGTGGGGGACAGGAAACTTGACGGAGAATGCTGGGCCCTCAGGTTCCCACGCAGCCCACTATCGGGCCACAGTCGCATCCGGAGGTCCCACAATACTGGGTATTCCACGATTCGATCACCTGGTCAAGCGGAGATCTACAATGAGGTCCTTTTGAAATCCTCTCAGGTGCTGATAACGCTTTCTCCCATTGGTACGCGGTACATCCGCATCCACCACAGTGGTCGCTCAATATAACTAAACACGAAAAACACTAATGCATTTTGGTATAGAGTGTTACCTATCATTTACACGCCCGTCGGTGACGTGTACGTGTACAAAGTTACAGTGACATTCGACTTTTCCTCTGGGCGCTTCACTGTTTTGTCAGACACGTAGTTCGATTTCCAATAATCAAATAATAGCTGACACAGTGACTGGATTAACATAGTAATATCTCAGTTCATTTGTGCTATACGATAATAACAACGGTGGCTCAAGACAGTTCTATTTCGTTGTAGGCACACTTCAGAAAAAAGTAATTAGTAGTAGGTTTGATTAGGCTTGTGCATATTGTAATCATACATGTAGGGAACAGCCAATTCAAAAAAAAAAAAAAAAAAAAAAGAATAGAAAAATTTTCGAATGCACGCTCTGATCTGCGGGTTAGGAGGTATGGCAGTGGAGGGCGGAACTACCCACAAGGGGGCAGGATGTGCAGTTACTACCTCCATGCGAATGAAGAACAGACGCCCAAGACTCAAATGTGTATCCATAGACTACACCATATGACAATGGACTCGTCCGTACAGGGACTGTTAGTGAGACATGTTACACCAATTTCAGATACAGTAAAATTGTTGGTGGAAGAACCAATGGTAGGTACAAGTTGCGAGGTAAAAGAAGAATATTCAAAACCGTTTATTAAAAAGGGAGGGAACAACAGGGTTAACGTCACGTCGAAAAAGGAGTAATCAGAGACGAAGCACAAGCTGAGACTGTTTCGAGAGCAGGAAAGAAAATCGGCCGTGTCCTTTGAGGAGAACCATTTCGGAATTTTCCTGGAGTGGTTTAGGCAAATCACGGGTAATCTAAATGCGAATGACCAGACGAGGATATGAACCGTCATCTTCCCGAATGTGAATATACTGTGCTAACCACTGCGACACCCCATTCGGTAAAATCGTTTATCGGCGCTGTTGAGTGTAATACATGCATGGAGGTAGGACTAGCACAAGGACAGAAGGGGTTGGCAGGGATTCAGAAATGTTGAAAATCTGAGCTTTTTTTCTGTATGCAAGGCCTCCATAAATGAGAACAACGGCTTAGCATTTTGGCAGGTAAAACGAAATATTTACTGGACTGCAGGACACAACACGTAAAAGCGCCCGGCAAAGAGAGAGAGAGAGAGAGAGAGAGAAAGAGAAAGGGCTTCGAAAGAGCCCTGGTGAATCACTCACCGGGGCAGCGGGGCAGTGGCAAAGCGAAGCTTTCCGAATGAGGGGAGGTGTCAAGCTTTTTAAGCGTGCTCTCAAAACCCTGCCGCTGCGAACGCGTTTACTGTTCACCGTTCGGTGGTGGCCGTGCCAGGCGGAAGCAAACAGAGGTACCCTTCTGCTGAGGAAGAGAGCGGCGCTGCAGCAAATGTTTGCAGAGCAGAAATATTCCTTGTCTGACACGTACAGGGCAGTGCTTTCCGCTCGTATGAACAGCCGATTTTAGTTCACCATTGTGTAGGCGCTCGTCTCTCCCTGTGGTGACTCAGTGTCAGCTCTGACGTAACCAAAGGTCAAGTTACGACTGAACTGTCAATAAAGTTGACAAATTGTGCCATTTGGTTCACCAGTAAACAATTGGCCTCGCATTTGGGTGAGGTGGATCGGCATCTGAACATGTCTTTCATTCTGCCTTGATTTTCTGAATTCAGATACCGTAGTGTGAAAGTTGGGATGCTCATTTTAACGAGACTGCTACTTCCACGTGTTATTACCAGGCTAATTCGAAGTCCATTTTCTAACAACAAATACAACTTCATCCTGAATGAAAAGCAGTGTTACTTTCATTGGCGTATATGAGCAGCGCACCGGGTCGTATTGATGGGTAGCGAGTGTGTGGCCAGAGTCCTTATGACCTCGTTCCTGGGTGACGGATATCACTGCTTCCCGATAGGGATCACTCGAAGAGGTGACTAAGAAAATTTAGCGCCAGGTACGACTGAGCGAGGTGTGTTGCTCGGTACGATGGCTGGTACTGATGGGGGCTCAGCACTGAAGCGGTGTGTTGCAGATGAAACGGATAGGGAACAGAGTTTATGCAATGTGTGGAGTGGAGTATGGGATACGGTTATGCAGCGTAGTATTTAGCCGTAGTAGACACTGTGTGTGGTGCGCCACAGTAGGCAGAAGATTATCGCCGATCGGACCTTAAACTCTTGGTTGCAAGTTCCTGAGGCATATTTAACTGATGATTTACTAGAATTTCATCTACGCAACTGAATTGTGTTGAATCTGGTGATCCTTAATTTGTTAAACCTGGACCAATGGTTTTTATTCGTTGAAGAACGATTCTGTTACAACGTCCCTGACTGCGATTTGATGATAAAAAGGAAGCGAACAGTGTTACAGGCTATCAAAGTGTTTTGCATAGGGATCTTGATGTGCTGTGGCCAACTTGTATTTGGTTACATCTCCAGAAGCTCAATACACTTAAAGCCACGCACGAAGTCTTGGCATAGGTATCATATGAATTTTTCTTTGTATACAGGTTCAAAATGGTTCAAATGGCTCTGAGCACTATGGGACTCAACTGCTGAGGTCAAATGGTTCAAATGGCTCTGAGCACTATGGGACTCAACTGCTGAGGTCATTAGTCCCCTAGAACTTAGAACTAGTTAAACCTAACTAACCTAAGGACATCACAAACATCCATGCCCGAGGCAGGATTCGAACCTGCGACCGTAGCGGTCTTGCGGTTCCAGACTGCAGCGCCTTTAACCGCACGGCCACTTCGGCCGGCTTGCTGAGGTCATAAGTCCCCTAGAACTTAGAACTACTTAAACCTAAGTAACCTAAGGACAACACACACATCCATGCCCGAGGCAGGATTCGAACCTGCGACCGTAGCGGTCGCGCGGTTCCAGACTGAAGCGCCAGAACCGCTCGGCCACCAGCGGCCGGCTTTTGTATACAGGTATAAGTTGTATTTGTATATTGCTAAGTATTGCTTAGTTCGAAATTACTTTCGGACCAATATCATTTTCATGGCCCGTTGATTATGTGCATTCCCTTTTATGTAATTACGTACACTATGTGATCAAAAGTATCCGGACACCTGACGGAAAATGACTTACAAGTTCGTGGCGCCCTCCATCGGTAATGCTGGAATTTATTATGTTGTTGGCCCACCCTTAGCCTTGATGACAGCTTCCACTTTAGCAGGCATACGTTCCATCAGGTGCTGGAAGGTTTCTTAGGGAATTGCAGCCCTTTCTTCACGGAGTGCTGCACTGAGGAGAGGTATCCATGTCGGTCGGTGAGGCCTGGCACGAAGTCGGCGTTCCAAACCATCCCAAAGGTGTTCTACAGGATTCACGTCAGGACTCTGTGCACGCCAGTTCATTACAGGGATGTTATTCTCGTGTAACTACTCCGACACAAGCTGTGCGTTATGAACAGGTGCTCGATCGTGTTGAAAGATGCAATCGCCATCCCCGAATTGCTCTTCAACTGTAGGAAGCAAGAAGGTGCTTAAAACATCAGTGTAGGCCTGTGCAGTGATAGTGCCACGCAAAACAACAAGGGGTGCAAGCCCCCTCCATGAAAAACACGACCACACTATAACACCACCGCCTCCGAATTTTACTGTTGGCACTACACACGCTGGCAGACGACGTTCACCGGACATTAACATCACTTACACCCTGCCATCTGATAGCCTCATTGTGTACCGTGATTCGTCACTCCACGCAACGTTTTACGCTCCTTACACCATCGAGGCGAGATGCGTGGCTTGTGAGCAGCGGCTCGACCATGAAATCCAAGTTTTCTCGCCTCCCACCTAACTGTTATAGTACTTGCAGTGGATCCTGATGCAGTTTGGAATTCCCGTGCGATGGTCCGGATAGATGTCTGCCTATTACACATTACGACCCTCTTCAACTGCCGGCGGTCTCTGTCAGTCAGCAGAGGTGGGCCTGTACACTTTTGTTCTGTACGTGTCCTTTCACGTTTCCCCTTCACTGTCACATCGGAAACAATGGACTTGGGGATGTTTAGGAGTGTGGTAATCTCGCATACAGATGTATGAAACACCTGATCACGTTCGAAGTCCGTAAGTTCCACAGAGCGCCCCAGTCTGCTCTCTGGCGATGTCTAATGAATACTGAGGTCGCTGGTATGGAGTACGTGGCAGTAGGTGGCAGCACAATGCACCTAATATGAAAAACGTACCTTTTTTGGGGATGTCCGGATACTTTTGATCACATAGTGTATAAGGCGTATGTATAATTTCACCCTCTTTGTGTTGTACTAAAGTGAGCAATTACTGCGTGTCGACTGATTTGTCGAAACATAAGGCTTACTGCAGAGAAGCAGATTATAATTCTTTTACTCACTTTTAACACTAATGTTGTTATTCCATCTTTTAACTAAACAAATTGTTAAATATGGTAGCTGCTCCCCTACTTTTTTAATTGAAGAATTTTTTTTCTGTGGTCAATTTCCTAGAAGACTGCTTTCGTAAATGAGTTAAGTTTAATTGCAGATTATTTCTCCTTAACTGTGGTAGATTTTTTCTTCAAAAATGGCTCTGAGCACTATGGGACTGAACATCTGTTGTCATCAGTCCCCTAGAACTTAAAACTACTTAAACCTAACTGACCTAAGGACATCACACACATCCATGCACGAGGTAGGATTCGAACCTGCGACCGTAGCAGTCGCGCGGTTCCGGATTGAAGCGCCTAGAACCGGTCGGCCACCGCGGCCGGCCAGATTTTTCGTGAAGGCTGCCTTCCTCAGCTGTGTAAATTAACTTCAAGACTTCTTTTAAATTGTCTCTGGGCTCAAAAGTAAATTCATGGTAGAATTTCATATTTTGTGGCCTGGCCGCGCTGCTCCCTGCTCCAGTGCGTTACTAACATTTTAGTATAGGCCTAAGATGGGCATAACCATGGCATGAGATTAACTGATGGACTGCTTGCTGTTTTAAAATAATTACACTGATTTAACATAGATATTTTCAGAAATACATGGTGGAGAAAAACAACTCGAAAATCTCCAGGCAGGGCTGGGGACTTCGGATCGAATTTTCCAAATAAGTGCGGAAATACACCTTCATGTAGCTTGAAAGGTTAATGATTGTACACCTGGATTTTGGCTAGAGAGGACCGATAATTACGGTGTGGTGAACGAGGTTATTCATAGCTTGGGCAGACGAAAATGGTTCTCTGGGAACTCCTACCCGTGCGTTTCAATGTGTTAAAAAATTCAGACTTGTAACAGTGACTTATGACGTACAATTTTCTCGCAGCCCAGGTTAGAAAACTATTGTGGGAGTTTCTCTAGAAATGTTTCAGTACAGGTGTAAATGGGACTGCAGTATTTCCAGTTTGGAAAGGTGGAACAGGTGCTATTGCACCGGATACTCTATGGTATGCCATTAGGAGCATGCATACTGCAACTGATACTTTCGACTGGGCCACGCAACTTAGCGAGCAGGCATCAGTACGTCTCGACATGGAATTCCTCCCAAAAGCAATTTATTTGGAATATCCACCAATTCACCCTTACAAACATTTGTCACACCACAGACAAAAACTAAGTCTCATTATTTTCTAAACTTCTGGGCTAGTACTCAACATTAAAAATGTCAGATTACTGATTTGTTAGGTTAGAAAAAAATGTTGCTGTTAAGATAATGTGTTTAAAATAAATACGTCGTCTTTGAAGGACGTCATTTTGATCATCATTCGAACGCGATTTATTATGAAAAAGTTTGGATTAATTTTTGCCTGTTAGTTCAAAAGTAGCAAAAATTGTAAAGTAACACACGTCATTAGGACGGAGCGGCGTGGTATGGAAGAGAGAGTAACGGCAGCCAATAGAAAGCGAGCTAAAAGAAGAAGGGGCTGAGAATTGTATGCTGTGCTTGGGAGAGCACGTTGGTGTTCAGCGTCAAAATTGTGACGATCTCTGTCATCAGAACTCGAGTTGGTAACGTTTGTAGCATTGATGTTTTAAGCGACAGTTGGCCGTATGTAGGAGCGGTTGGGAATTTGATTTTTCACGAGTGAGAACTCACGACTCAGAAGACTTTGTTTTTTCATGAGTTAGAACATCATGATTCAGAATTTTTCGGCGATTGAGGCCATTCAGGAAGTATAAAATTTTCATAGTGAAGTGGGTTAATATACAGGGTGAATCTTTTGAAACTCGCACCGTAAATATCGAGGAAATAGAAAGTGCTTTTGACATGCAGTTTTCACAAAATTTTAATAATATTTGTAAGTGTATTTATTGTGAAAAAATACACTTTCTTAAATGGAACAATGCCTATTGACACTAAGACTCTAAAAGTAGGTTAAATTAGAATCTCAAAGGTGTTTGTTGCAGGATTCTAATGCTAGCCATTTGCGAAATGGCGTATTTTGAAAAGTTTCCACATCAACGCTCGTTCATGCCATTCAACATGTGTAGTTACTGGATACGATGTTGTTTTGTTTGCTTACAGTGTGCCTGTGTATTCCTTGAACGCTTTGCGACTGACTGGTCAGTTAGTGTTTGACAGTCCAAGATGTAGATCGTGAGAGGGAGAGATGGGATTTACCGGAGAGTGGAGGAAGAAAGCAGTTCCTTCTTTAACGACGTAAGCGACAAGGTATCCCACTAGACGTCAACCTCTTCAACCAGTGACGTGGAAGTGCTCCCGTAACACATAGACAACGTAAGGCAAGGAAACAATCTGCTTTTCTAATTGATCTGCGCGTTATCTCCCGCGCAAGCGCACGAGGAAGTGTCACGAGTCAGGCAAGTCTCCTATGCATTCTAAATCGATATAGGTTCCATCCAACGTCTCTCTCCATCAAGAGCTACATGGAAATGATTATGAGAATCGTGTTAACATCTGTACGTGGGCATTAAGGCAGGATACTCCAGATGAATCACGTATCTTGTTTAGTGACGAAGTCACATTTACTAATCACGACCAGGTAAAACGCCGAAGCATACACTGCATTGGTCTGTTGACAATCCCAGTTCGCTTCGTGAGGTGGAACATCAGCGCCCACGAAGTGTAAACCTGTGGTGTGGGTTAGTGAACCATCAGCTCAAGGCCTGTTTTTCATAGGCAGAATCACATAACAGACCAACTTTCACGGATGCTGGAAGATGTTTTTTCTGCAGACCAGGAGGCTGTCCAGACCATGATGCGCGAAGTACTACAGCGTGTCTTCACGAATTGTTTCCACATCGTTGGGTTGGACGCACAGAACCTGACCATCGGGTGGCCCGTTTCCCGGATTTGACTTCTGTAATCATTTTTCTGTGGGAAAATCTGAAAGACGCTGCCTACAAGGCCATACCAACGACATTGCATGATATGCAACGAAGTATTACTGCAGCACGCTCGGACATCTCTACTCAAACGCTAGAACGTGTGCAGCAGACTTCCCATAACACACCGTATGCGTGTTGCCGCTGCCGGTGGTCATTTTGAACGCAATGTGTGATGGTCAATTGTCTCGTTACTGACCAGAATCCACAGAACTAGTATATGAACTTGCTTTGTTCTGTAGTGTGTGCTATCATAGGTCTGTGTGGAAAATTTTTAAAACACGATATTTCCCAAACGGCTCGCACTAGAACCCTGTAGAATACACCACTGAGGTTCTGATGTACCCCACATTTAGTTTTTTAAAGCCATTAGGTAGTATTCCATTTGGAAAAGTGTATGTTGACACATAAAATACACTTTCTAAACATTATTACACTTCGTTAACTGGCTTAAAATGCTAACCCCTAACTACCAATCCATTCTGTGAGAACTACATATCAATAACACTTTCCGTTTCCGCAATATTTGATGTGCGAGTTTTAGGTCAGTTACCCCGTATATTCTGAATTTAGCAATTTAATCACGTGTTTGTGAGTTACGAGGAACACTCCCACTCCGCTTTTTGTAAATTTTGTTGCCTACGAGACTATACCCAGCTATCGAGCGCAGTATTTTCAACGAGTGAACTACTGAACTTGATTGCCATTCGCCGGTAATACCTTTTTACTTACAGAGCAAAGTACAAACAACTTAGCTGACGATAATGGCTTCAGCAGAAGAGTCAATGCTATACAAACTATAATGCCTATCAAAGGGTACTTATATCATACGCGAATCTTCTATAAAGTTTATTGTGTACAACTTGACTACTAAATCAGTTGTTCTAAATATAATCTATTGTCATTGCTCTGTTCAGATAATAAGCAAAGTACAGAAGCAGCACTGCAGTAATGTAGGCGACATCTGCTCCTGTAAGGGCAATATTGTTAGTAATGAAATCTAAAGGTCACATGTTGTGAACCGACAGTGTGAATGAACTTTTATTATATTATGTGAATATGAAAAGAAACGAAGACGAGAATTAAATTTTAAATGTAAAGGTCTTCTGAAGTCACATTTTTTACAGTAATCCTCGAAAATTCTAGCTCCATCGTCGGTTCAAAATTAACATCATCGAAGAAATAAAAGTCGTATTTTAGGATACATCCAAACAACTTCGCTTACCGAACGAACTTCAGGGCTCTTGTGGCCGGTTGGCGGTCTATTTATGGCTGCAGCTCCACAATGGTTATTGAAAAGCTTTTGCTCGATACGACGTTCTATAACCTGCTCTGGGGTCGTTATCGCTTTTCTTCACGCTGTGTATGACACACTTTCAAAGTTCAGAAGTCCAGTAGCGGAAATGTATGAAAATAAAATCTGGAAGCCGTATCAGCAAGTTCGACTTCTGAAGGGTGTCATAAACAGTTCCTAAAATTGTTATTGCTTCCAGTATTGCTCTAGAGAAAACGACCTCAGATTATGCTATATTGCCTAACTTACATGTAGTAGTAGTAGTAGTGGTAGTTTTATTCATATGTAGATCACTTTCACAAAGGACGTTGGACATGTCGTGGTATAACAATTTAAGAACAGTGAAAATACTGTAATATAATTCCCATACACAGCATAGTTGTAGTTTTACACGGATGGGACAGGTAGTTCACTGTAGCCTTATAGTAGAAACAATCCAGGCATTTGTCTGATGACGATTGCAGATTCCCCCCCCCCCCCCCACCCCAAAAAAAAAGGTTGTCTCTTTAAAACATTGCTCCATCATTCGGTTTGTCGCTAGCTTAGAAAACTGTTTTGCAAGAAAGTTGTCTAGTAATACAAAAGGCTAGTGCTATACTGTTCATTCATTTCTCACTCCTAATCAATGCACATACGCCAAAGTATACACCTTGTTTCGCGATATAACACTGCACACACTATCAGCTGACCTCAGGACCATAGGTGCGATATCCGTTTCCATCTTGCGTGCCGCCACATCCTATTTCCTAGCTTGAAAAAAGTGAGTCAGTATTCGTCTGTAACGAGTGAGATGACGAACGCAGAAAGAGGATAAGGTGTTAGTATTGTACGAGGACGTGCTGAAAAGTTATACCACCGAATTTGTTACGTGAAAACTCGTAAGTCTTTTTTAATAAAACAAACGTTATTAAGATTCTACATCTTTATTCTTCGTGTTTGACTGGAATACTCTCTTTCAAATTATGAAGGTGACAGGGGTAAAATACAGGGAGCGAAAGGCTATTTACAATTTGTACAGAACCCAGATGGCAGTTATAAGAGTCGAGGGACATGAAAGAGAAGCAGTGGTTGGGAAGGGAGTGAGACAGGGTTGTAGCCTGTCCCCGATGTTATTCAATCTGTATATTGAGCAAGCAGTAAAGGAAACATAAGAAAAATTCGGAGTAGGTACTAAAATCCATGGAGAAGAAATAAAAACTTTAAGGTTCGCCGGTGACATTGTAATTCTGTCAGAGACAGCAAAGGACTTGGAAGAGCAGTTGAAAGGAATGGACAGTGTCTTGAAAGGAGGATATAAGATGAACATCAACAAAAGCAAAACGAGGACAATGAAATGTAGTCGAATTAAGTCTGGTGATGCTGAGGGAATTAGATTAGGAAATGACACACTTAAAGTAGTAAAGGAGTTTTGCTATTTGGGGAGCAAAATAACTGATGATGGTCGAAGTAGAGAGGATATAAAATGTAGACTGGCAATGGCACGGAAAACGTTTCTGAAGAAGAAAAATTTGTTAACATCGAGTATAGATTTTAAGTGTCAGGAAGTCGTTTCTGAAAGTATTTGTATGGAGTGTAGCCATGTATGGAAGTGAAACATGGACGATAAATAGTTTGGACAAGAAGAGAATGGAAGCTGTGGAAAAGTGAAAGTATTTGTATGGAGTGTACCCATATATGGAAGTGAAACATGGACGATAAATAGTTTAGAAGAGAATAGAAGCTTTCGAAATGTGGTGCTACAGAAGAATGCTGAAGATTAGATGGGTGGATCACATAACTAATTAGGAGGTGTTGAATAGAATTGGGGAGAAGAGAAGTTTGTGGCACAACTTGACGAGAAGAAGGGATCGGTTGGTAGGACATGTTCTGAGGCATCAAGGGATCACCAGTTTACGATTGGAGGGCAGCGTGGAGGGTAAAAGTCGTAGAGGGAGACCAAGAGATGAATACACTAAGCAAATTCAGAAGGATGTAGGCTGGAGTACATACTAGGAGATGAAGCAGCTTGCAGATAATAGAGTAGCATGGAGAGCTGTATCAAACAAGTCTCAGGACTGAGGATCACAACAACAACAACATTCTTCATGTCTACGTATCTGCAGACCTCTGCCGCTAGGCTACCCCGAATTGTAGCGTGTGCCGGCCGAAGTGGCCGCGCGGTTCTGGCGCTGCAGTCTGGAACCGTGAGACCGCTACGGTCGCAGGTTCGAATCCTGCCTCGGGCATGGATGTGTGTGATGTCCTTAGGTTAGTTAGGTTTAACTAGTTCTAAGTTCTAGGGGACTAATGACCTCAGCAGTTGAGTCCCATAGTGTATTAAGAAAAAAAATTGTAGCGTGTAACATGGTGGTGTGTGACGTAAACATGTCGGTGCCTGAGAAACAGCGTGCTGCAATCGGGTTCCGATTTCAAAGGGTTCGTCCACCCTCGTGCACCCTACCCTCTCTTGCATCGTGACAATGCCGAAATAAACACGAGCGCTACGACATCTGCAGGTATCTGACGCCTTAGTTCCACTGTCAATCACCTTTCATACAGCCCCGACTTGATCCCATCCGATTTTCATCTGCTTCCACAACTGAGGACTACACTTTAATAGTGATGAAGCAGTGCAAGCGGAGGTGGGATTGTGGCTCCTTCAACAAACATTCTATAGTTATTGTATCAATAAAGTCTCTCTCTGGTAGAAATGTCGCCATGGTAGCGATGTTGAGAAATATGTAGACTTGAAAAATGAAAATGTAGGCTGTTAATAACGCTTCGAAATAAGTTTCTTTCAAAAATGAAGAAGAGTGGAGAAAAATAATGTGAAAGTGCTAGGTGAAATGACGTGTGTTTTACTATCGTTTCTAATATTTAAAAGTGTTACATTTGCTACTAAACCTCTAGCGAATGTTGCTTACATAATCATTCATTGTGTAGATTGTATTGCTTAACAGTTACCTTTTTAAATGCCTTTTTAAGTACCGGGTGATCAAAAAGTCAGTATAAATTTGAAAACTTAATAAACCACGGAATAATGTAGATAGAGAGGTAAAAATTGACACACATGCTTGGAATGATATGGGGTTTTATTAGAACAAAAAAACAAAACAAAAAAAATGTTCAAATGTGTGTGAAATCTTATGGGACTTAACTGCTAAGGGCATCAGTCCCTAAGCTTACACACTACTTAACCTAAATTATCCTAAGGACAAACACACACACCCATGCGCGAGGGAGGACTCGAACCTCCGCCGGGATCAGCCGCACTGTCCATGACTGCAGCGCCGTAGACCGCTTGACTAATCCCGCGCCGAAAAAAAAAAAAAAAAAAAAAAAAAAAAAAAAAAAAAAAAAAAACACCCCATATTGCTAGATGGGTGAAAGATCTCTTGCGTGCGACGTTTGGTGATGATCGAGTGCTCAGCCGCCACTTTCGTCATGCTTGGCCTCCCAGACTTCAGTCCGTGCGATTATTGTCTTAGGAGTTACCTGAAGTCGCAAGTCTATCGTGATCGACTGACATCTCTAGGGATACTGAAAGATAACATCCGACGCCAGTGCCTTACCATAACTCCTGACATGCTTTACAATGCTGTTCACAACATTATTCCTCGACTACAGCTATTGTTGAGGAATGATGGTGGACATACTGAGCATTTCCTGTAAAGAACATCATCTTTGCTTTGTCTTACTTTGTTATGCTAATTATTGCTGTTCTGATCATATGAAGCGTCATCTGTCGGACATTTTTTGAACGTTTGTCTTTTTTTGGTTCTAATAAAACCCCATGTCATTCCAAGCATGTGTGACAATTTGTACCTCTCTATCTACATTATTCCGTGATTTATTCAGTTTTCAAATTTATACTGACTTTTTGATCACCCTCTAAGTTTGCTCTGGTAATCTCTTTAACCTCCTTGAGAAGTTCTTTTGTTCTGTTTATTCCTTGGTAGAAAATGTTGTTTTGAGTTTTATGTTTATTCTTTCGTGGCAAATGTGAGTTCAATCTAGGTATTATTCTGCATTCATGGACAGAGCTGTTTCTGCAGTAATTTTGAATGTTATGTTTGATACGTACGACTGGTTTCTGGAAGGTGTTTGACAGGTGCTCCACTGCAGGCTGGTAACGAAGCGTATGGAGTAAGTTGCCAGATATGTGAGTGGCTCGAAGGCTTCTTAAGTAACAGAACCTAGTATATTGTCCTCAAGAGCGAGTGTTCAAATGGTTCAAACGCCTCTGAGCACTGTGGGACTTAACATCTGAGGTCATCAGTCCCCTAGAACTTAGAACTACTTAAACATAACTAACCTAAGGACCTCATACACATCCATGCCCGAGGCAGGATTCGAACCTGCTACCGTAGGGGTCGCTCTGTTCCAGACTGAAGCGCCTAGAACCCCTCGGATACATCGGCCGGCAGAGAGAGCGTTAATCAGAGACATGGGGTTGACAGGAATGCCACAGGCAAGTGTGATAGGACCTCTGTTGTTCACTATATGCAAAATAAATGTTTTGGTGGGCAGAGTGGGCAGCAATCTTGTGCCTTTTTCTGACGGTGCTATGGTTTACTGGAAAGGTGTTGAAATTGAGTGACTGTAGGAAGATACAAGACGGTTTAGACAAAATTTCTAGTTGTTGTGATTAATGGCAGGTAGCTCTAAGTGTGGATAAATGTATGTTAATGAGGATGAGTAGGAAGAACAAACCTGTAATGTTCGGATACTGTACTACTAGTGTCCTGCTCGACAGAGTCAAGTCGTTTAAATATCTGGGAGTAAAGCGATATGAAGTGAATAGTGCATGTGAGAACTGTGATGAGGAAGGCTAATAATCGACTTAAGTTTACTGGGAGGATTCTAGGAAAGTGTGGTTTATCTGGAAAGGAGACCGTATATATGACGGTAGTGTGACCTACTCTTGAGTACCGTTCGAGTGTTTGGGATCCGTACCAGGTCGAACTGAAAGAAGACGTCGCAGGAGTTCAGAGGCGGGTTGGTAGATTTGTTACCTGTAGGTTTAAAAACATTTAAGTGTTACGGAGATGCTTCGTGAAGGGATTGTTCTTTTCGAGAAATGCTATTGAGAAAATTTGGAGAACCGGAATTTGAAACTTATTTCCGAACGATTCCACTGGTCTAATACATTGCCCGTGAGGACAACGAAGATACGATACGAAAAATTAGAGTTTGTAGGGTGGCATGCAGACAGTCCTTTTTCTCTTGATGTATTTGCGAGTGCAAGAGGAAAGTAAATGACTAGTAGTGGTACAGGGCACCCTCCGTGACGCACCTCACGGTGACTCGGGGAGTATCTATGTAGATGTAATCTGGTAAATGTGCTGTCAAGCTGTAATTAAAACTGCCACTGTTCTGAAAATATCTTTACAGGGAGCTCGCTTACTCTTTATAGTTGTCACTATTACGGCCCCTTTATTTAGTTTGAGAACTGTGTTTATATTTTCTGCATTCGATCTCCAGGAAAGAGTTCCGTAGCTAGTAACGGAGCGTAAATATGAATAATCTGTAACTAAAAGACACTGGCTGTTACACACTGACGAAAGGATTCTCAGCACATAACATGCTGGTGACATTCTGTTGGCAAGAATCTTTGTGTGTTCACACCACTTTAACTGAGAATCAATATTTAATCATAGAAATTCGTGATCAGAGATTGGTTACAGTCCACGAAGGATGCTGTCGTGGAACTTCTCACTGCTAGATTCTGAGAAATCTGCTGTGAGTGGTGAAAAGTATACTTCAGTGAGAGTGGGCGACCAGCTGTGTTAGACAGCTGCATGTTAGTGTTCAATTCATGTGCAGTAGATCTGAAGAATACACAGCATTGTCGTAAATTACTAAACGTACCTCAGTTTATAGGCCTGAAACCTACGTGGACTGATCAGCAGAATAAATAAGAATGAAATAAACAACAGTCTAATTGTTCTCTCTTCCACAATTAGTTTCCGGACTAACATACTCCAGTGAGCCGAACCATATGAATGCTGTTCACTTTGAAACTAAACGAACTTGACGTTGCGAGGACGTGAGCGTGTAAACGTAACAGAGATGAATGGGCAATCATTCTGATGATGGCGTGGACCGTAAATGAAAATCTACACTAATGTAAGCAACTTTGATTAAGAGCAGATTTCTAGTACTACTCCTACTACTACTCGGCTCTACAGCCCTTGGAAGTCCTTGGCCTGCATCACAATATCCTGCCATTCTATCCTGTCCATGGCTTTCCGTTTCCATCCTCTGACACCCAGCTTTTTCATGTCTTCTTCAATTCCGTCCATCCATCTCTTTCTGGGACGTCTCTTCCGTCGTCTGCCTCCAGCTTTGCCATCAAACATCTTCTTACATGTTCTGTCTCCTCCATTCTGACCAAGTGTCCTGCCATCGCGGTCTTCTTATTTTAATGGTAGTGACAATGTCAGCTGCCTCAAAAAGTTGTCTAGTTCTGCATTCTTGTGGATGCGCCAACCTTCTTGATCGTAAATTGGGCCGTATATTTTACGCAGAACATTTATCTCCCAAATGTTAAGGATTCTTTCCTTATTTTCTATCATGGTCCATGTCTCGGCACCATACATAACAACTGGTCTTAAAATTGTTTTGCGAATGAGGATTTTAGATTTTCGTAATAGAAGTGAGTTCCTAAGCATGGGTATTCTAGCTTTCACCTCGCTGCTGGTGTCATTTGTCTCTGTGATAGTCGATCCGAGGTACTTGAAGTCTCTCACCCTTTCAAACGTCTTGTCAGCTATCCTGAGATTTGGTAGGTTTCGCTGGTTGGTCATTGCCATATATTTGGTCTTTTCGGCATTGACTACCAGGCCAAGTTCCCTTGCACCTCTCTCCAGTTGTTGATAGGCATCAGCCAGCACAGTGGTGTTTTGTGCGAGTAATGCTACATCATCTGCGTAGGCAAGGTATTGCAGTGACCGATTAAAAATCGTTCCTCCTCTATTTATTTTTATCTGACTTGTGACTTTTTCTAGGCAGAGGTTGAATAGCAGTGAGGAGATATTGTCACTCTGTCTCAGTCCCTTCTTCACTTCTACTTCTCTGGAGATTTCGCTATGTATTTTTACGTTACAGTTGGTTTCACTGAGGGTCATCGTAATAAGTTTATCTAGCTACTTAGGTATTCCTGCCTCTTACATCACATTCCGCAATGTCGCTCTTGAGATGCTATCATAGGCTTGTTTAAAATTGATATAAAGCTGATGTATGTTTATTTGATGTTCATTACATTTTTCAAGTAGTGTGCCTAATGTGAATATTTGGTCCGTTGTTGACCTATTTCATATTAAGCCACTCTGATAGTCTCCAATTCTCTCTTCCACATAGGGAGTAAACTTCCTAGTGAGAATCTTGGAGAACACTTTATACGTAGTATTTGGCAGGGATATTGATCTGTAATTCTGGCAGTTTCATTTATCCACTTTTTTATGTATGGGGCACATAATAGCAGTTTCCCGCTCCACTGGCATGATCTCCTCCTGCCAGATGCTCAGTATTACTTTATGTATTGCTTTTCACAATGCTTCCCCACCATATTTCAGTAGTTCCGCCTGGATCTGATATTATTGTTAAGGTCGTAATGGCTTGTATCACTTCCTCCAGTGTGGGTCTGGTGTTAAGACGTCTGGTCGATAATAAGTTATTTCCACCAGTTCTTCTCGTTCTAATCCTTCTGCTTCTGGGTTCAGTAACTCTTGGAAGTATTCTGCCCATCTGTCAAGTATTTTGTTACTCTTCCCTATCAAATCCCCTCCTTTATTTCTACATATATTTGTTCTGGTTTGAAACCCAGCCATTCCTTCTTTAATCTTTCGGTACATTTCACGTACTTGCTTCTCTTCTCCTAGCTGTTCAATTTATTCATTTTTTTTCTTTTCTAGTGCTCTTTTCTTCTTCCTGCAAACCCTCTTACCTACACGGTGCTTCTCGTTATTTTCATCCAGATTTGCTCTAGTTCTTTTCTGAAATAATTTCAGTCTTGCTATGTTACTCTCCTCAGTTCTTTCTTATACATTATTCATCAAACGAGTCTGCCTTCCTTTGAGCCCATATTGTCCCGAAACCTCTCCACCTTCCTCGACGATTGCAGTCTTTCATTGTTTCCACATTATTTCTATGTGTTCATTTGATGTGTCGGTATCGTTCTTAATCCCCTCTTCTATTTTCACCTGATATGCTCTCCGTATTTCTTCTGACTTTGGTTTCTTAATGTCAAAACTTTTCTGTTTGTGGTCTGTTTGTTTACTCAATAGTGACAACCTATTCCTGTACTTAATACTCACTAGCTGATGGTCTGAATTGCAATCAGCTCCACGTTGGCTTCTAACATCCATTATGTTTGATGCTACGACCCTGCATCTGGGATTATCCATCTCGGAAACGGCGGAGTTGGTGCGCGTGCTACTGTCGTGAGAATGGTTGTAACGTAGTTCAAAGTTGGTGCTGGACAAAGCTTTCAGAGCACGTTGTTAAACATGGGGCTCCGCAAAAGAAGCACAAACGTGTTACTGGATTGACCTAACGACATCGTCAATTACAATTGCTGTGGCCACGGGATCATCGACGGTGGACGGTGGATCAACATAAATCCTTCACCTAGAAGGATGAGTAGCGTTTTTTGTCACACCAAGCTGATGGTCGAGTGCAGATGCGCCGTCATCCACGCCGTCATCCACGAAAATGTCTGCTGGAAATATGCACCAAGCCACGAACGCAGGACGGTGGGAACAGTATTATGCTGTAGGAGACATTCACTTGGGCTATCATGACACCTTGGGCAGTAATCCAAGGCACCACGACAGATGTGGACCACTTGGACACTGCTGTGGACATCTTGCACCTCTTCATGATTGATTAATGCCCCAACGATGGCATCTTCCAGTCCAAGGCAAAAATATTGCTATAATGGTCTGGCGAGCACCTTAGTTAACACACTTTGACGTATTGGTCACCACCTGAGTCCGATGGAACCAGAGCTGCACTCTACTGAAACAACAGTTCGTTAGTTTTGGTACATTACATAAAAAACGTAGTAAATGGTAGAATTTGTACGGAAAGAAACTTAAATGAATTTGTGAGAGAGAAACTGTGTCAGTCCATTGTGTATTTTATACCCTTACAGATTATAAACTGCATTTTGTAAGTAATAAAAGTTAGTTCATCGCGTAACTTCTGCGGTTTTATGTAACCAAAGTAACTTTTTTATGCGAGTATGGTTTACATGCACAAACACGCAGTTACAACTGATAAATGCGGCGAAAGTTATTTATGAATAAAGGAAACATGTTTTATATAAGTTCATCAAAGTACTGAAGGGATGTTGATGTATTTTTTTTTATTTTACCTTTTTATTGACGAAATTGCGTTTTCTACCACTATATATCTGTATCGTTTTGTTTTTTTTATTTTCGCTACAACATCCCTCTGTTTAACGTTAAAAATCAATATTTTTTTAATAAAACCTGAATTAAGCGTTGAAAATTTCAGTTGTTTTATAAACACTGATTATTTTTGAATAAAAGATAAGAGGGTAGCTACGTACAATAAGAATGTTCTGCAGGTTACCTGTCACTTTATGTATATTCACTCACTCTCTAGATGACTCTCCGCTTTCGGTTTTTAGGGGAATCTAGTAATACCCTGAAGGCATACGAGTGCGTTAAGGAAACGGTCGTTATGAAAGAACTCCCAATAGGTACGCAACACACCCAGCGTATAGGTAACGAAAATAATTTCTTAATCGACAAAAGCTACTAGGAAAACTACCGGAGGCTAATGCAGTTTAAGAACTCTAGAAGGAACACATCTGGCACGCAATAGAGCGTCGGCTATGCACCTACAAACTTCCGGTCCACAATTTGATCGAATTGCATGAGCTATGCACAGGCATCTGGTGCGACATAGCTCCAGAATCTTACCAAGGACTTGTCGAATGGATGTCAAGTAGAATAGCTGCTATATTGCATTTTGAAGGTTGTCGAAACGTTAATAAATGGGACATAATTTTTGGCTCCCCAATACGGGGAGCGTTTGTGTTTGTATGTGCATTTTCCTGGTAGGCAATTAATTTGCCGTGCAGGACTTACATAAAAGAGGTGGTAAATCACTGCATTACATCAAACCTTCGTCTTACGATAACTCTGACAATCCTACACAGTTAACGTGAAACTGCTGACGCCAGCAAAGCGTAGGAGTGGGTTACGTAATCTCACAGCATGGGAGAGAGAAGCGAGTCCGGAGGCCGGATGAGCTACAGAAGCGTTGTCGCCTCTCCCACGCCATCGGCTCTGGTTGAGCAACTGTTTTCTTATTCGCCCTTCCATGGTGGAACTTAACCGAGTCCCTGTTGATGGTAGATCCTGAAAGCCACTTGCGTCAACGTTTCTCCGCAAAATTCGGTAGAAATGAATTTATAAAATCTCGTATTACGTTCACTGGACATTGGGCAGTTGCTAGCGGTGGTTCCGGGAAGAGTCTCCCGTCACGTAAATGGACAGTAACGCCATCTCAGTCGAAGCATTCAACAGTCTCAGTGGTCTGCTATGTTCCACGTGACAACCTTCGGGCTCAACGGATATGGTGTTTTGCTCCTATTCTGAAAATGCGTTGTATCATTCCTGTTAACGTTAAATATACAACAAGGGAACGTAGTACTCTCTACCACACACTGCAAGGCAGTCTGCAGGATGAGAATGAACATGAAGTGCTAACACACATGACCTACGACGCTCTTTCTCCTAGTGTGCAACGTACTCGTAATTTACCTCGTAAACGATAATTATAAATATATTAAATTAATAAATGATTAAAAAATAGTTTAGAGAAGCATGTGGAATGTGGATATCATTTACACAGTCACGTTACAAGTTCAGTAAACGTCTTTCCCAGCAACGATGCTGAACACGAAGTATTGAGTTGAAATCATTCTTCTTTGTCTCCGAATTACTAATGAGAGTTTCTATTATTACATCTGGTAAATTAACATTCTACAGATATTATCAGAATGCCACATAGTCTCAGGTATCACATTCACATTGAACACACGATCCTCTTGGTCAGCGTTGGTGAACGGGTTAAGTGCCATGACGTACGAGGGACAGTGAAAAGATTCATACGAGGCCGAAAGCACTCCCCATACTGGACGTTTCTACAAGCTTTTTACTGGGTTGTCCTGAAAACTTGGCGAAATGTGAAGATGAACAGCTACAAATTTCGAGCATGTGAAGCTGTGAATTTATATGACATTAAGCACAGCTGACATAATTATTTATGTCCTTCTGAAGCTGAAGCCTATCTGAGCCATAGTTACTTAGATGGGTTCTAGCTTTTTTTAATAATAGTTTTAAATTCTGTCGATAATTCTGATGATCAGTTTCAACTGTTTGCAATAGTTATCAGATCATTATTTCTCATACACATTGCGTTCCGTAAACTGCAACGTGAGGGAACGGATTCGAGGTTGAGGATCATGTCAACAGGCAGCTAACAGACAGTAGCAATCCTCCTAGCTATCCTTGTAAGGTATACGAACACTAGTCTATGACTAGCGCTAATCTACTAACATTTATCGTCTGAGTAATGTGACTGGATTTGTGATTTCCTGTCAGGGAGGACACAGTTCGTAGTAACTGACGGAAAGTTATCGAGTAAAACAGAAGTGATTTCTGGCCTTCACCAAGGTAGTGTTATAGGCCCCATTGCTGATCCTTATCTATAGAAACGATTTGGCAGACAATCTGAGCAGCCGTCTTCGATTGTTTGCAAATGACGGTGTCGTGTATCGACTAATAAAGTCGTCAGAAGATCAAAACAAACTGCAAAACAATTTAGAAAAGATATCTGAATGGTACGAAAAATGGCAGTTGACTCTAAATAACGAAAAGTGTAAGGTCATCCACATGAGTACTAAAAGGAATTCGTTAAACTTGGGTTACACGATAAATCAGTCTAATCTAAAAGCCGTAAATTCACCTAAATCCATAGGTATTACAATTAAGAACAACTTAAATTGGAAGTAACACATAGAAAATGTTGTGGGGGAAGACAAAGCAAAAACTGCATCTTATTGGCAGGGCACTTAGAATATGTAACCATCCTCTTTTAGAATACTGCTCGGGGTGGGATCCTTACCAGATACCACTGACGGAGTACACCGAAAAATTTCAGCGAAAGATAGCACGTTTTGTATTATCGCGGAATATGGGAGAGAGAGCCACAGAAATGGTACAGGATTTGGGCTGGACATCATTAAAAGAAAGGCATCGTTGCGACGGAATCTTCTCACGGAATTCCAATCACCAACTTTCTCCTCCGAATGCGAAAATATTTTGTTGACACCTACCTCCATAGGGAGGAACGATCACCACGATAAAATAAGGGAGATCAGAGCTCGTACGGAAAGATACAGGTGTTCATTCTTTCCGTACGCTATACGAGACTGGAATAATAGAGAATTGTGAAGGTGGTCCGATGAACCCTCTGCCAGGCACTTAAAAGTGATTTGCAGAGTATCCATGTAGATGTAGATTAATAATCAGGGAAAATACTTCTTGACTATACAAACATTATATCAGGCTGGATTTCAGTGGAACCGTTGCGCACAAGGACTGTGACGTAATTCAAACAGGAAGTAAGTCAGCAGTCAGTTACGATTCACTCTGTACATCCACATCTCATCTGCAGTAGAGCTATCATTAGTGCGTATGAAGTGAGTCACATAGACTCAACAGGCTTGTAAATGCACATATTATTAAACCGCCGTAGCGTGTACAAAGCTTCATTCAAAGTTAGCAATGAACTTGCAATAAGCTGTTACTATATTCTCCGTGTTACTCCATGGTTATTCACTAAGACTGCGAACGACTGTCTGTTTGAATTAAGCTACGTACATGCTAAGATCGTGTAAAAATATGTGCATTTACAAGCCTGTTGAGACAATACGACTCACTTCATACGCGCTGATGCAGCTGCAGTCTAGATCTGCAGTGAAGTACAGATTGAATCGCGATCGATTTCTTACTTCGTTTCTTTTTGACAAACGCCGATTTTACACGGGACTGACATCTCTGGGTGCAGCTATTTCGATAAAATGAGGGTGCACAATGCGCTGCTTGCAGTTTTCCGGCAACCCGTTGTAGACGCGAGAGTATAAAGTTCTATTCTGAGCTCTCAGAGGTATAATTTCGTATAGACATTAATGCTACTTATAGAAATCCGGTTTTGAATTGCTAGTTCAGCCTAAGTTTGCTTTTGCTGCTCACCACAAACCCACAAATACCGTTACAGGGTATACGGTTAACTACTCGTATTCAAAGCAAAGTGTAAGAATCTCCAAGTCCCTGGAAAGAATGATAATTAATCGAAGCCCTCAGCCGCCGACAGGTGTTGTTGACATACACTCCTGGAAATGGAAAGAAGAACACATTGACACCGGTGTGTCAGACCCACCATACTTGCTCCGGACACTGCGAGAGGGCTGTACAAGCAATGATCACACGCACGGCACAGCGGACACATCAGGAACCGCGGTGTTGGCCGTCGAATGGCGCTAGCTGCGCAGCATTTGTGCACCGCCGCCGTCAGTGTCAGCCAGTTTGCCGTGGCATACGGAGCTCCATCGCAGTCTTTAACACTGGTAGCATGCCGCGACAGCGTGGACGTGAACCGTATGTGCAGTTGACGGACTTTGAGCGAGGGCGTATAGTGGGCATGCGGGAGGCCGGGTGGACGTACCGCCGAATTGCTCAACACGTGGGGCGTGAGGCCTCCACAGTACATCGATGTTGTCGCCAGTGGTCGGCGGAAGGTGCACGTGCCCGTCGACCAGGGACCGGACCGCAGCGACGCACGGATGCACGCCAAGACCGTAGGATCCTACGCAGTGCCGTAGGGGACCGCACCGCCGCTTCCCAGCAAATTAGGGACACTGTTGCTCCTGGGGTATCGGCGAGGACCATTCGCAACCGTCTCCATGAAGCTGCGCTACGGTCCCGCACACCGTTAGGCCGTCTTCCGCTCGCGCCCCAACATCGTGCAGCCCGCCTCCAGTGGTGTCGCGACAGGCGTGAATGGAGGGACGAATGGAGACGTGTCGTCTTCAGCGATGAGAGTCGCTTCTGCCTTGGTGCCAATGATGGTCGTATGCGTGTTTGGCGCCGTGCAGGTGAGCGCCACAATCAGGACTCCATACGACCGAGGCACACAGGGCCAACACCCGGCATCATGGTGTGGGGAGCGATCTCCTACACTGGCCGTACACCACTGGCGATCGTCGAGAGGACACTGAATAGTGCACGGTACATCCAAACCGTCATCGAACCCATCGTTCTACTATTCCTAGACCGGCAAGGGAACTTGCTGTTCCAACAGGACAATGCACGTCCGCATGTATCCCGTGCCACCCAACGTGCTCTAGAAGGTGTAAGTCAACTACCCTGGCCAGCAAGATCTCCGGATCTGTCCCCCATTGAGCATGTTTGGGACTGGATGAAGCGTCGTCTCACGCGGTCTGCACGTCCAGCACGAACGCTGGTCCAACTGAGGCGCCAGGTGGAAATGGCATGGCAAGTCGTTCCACAGGACTACATCCAGCATCTCTACGATCGTCTCCATGGGAGAATAGCAGCCTGCATTGCTGCGAAAGGTGGATATACACTGTACTAGTGCCGACATTGTGCATGCTCTGTTGCCTGTGTCTATGTGCCTGTGGTTCTGTCAGTGTGATTATGTGATGTATCTGACCCCAGGAATGTGTCAATAAAGTTTCCCCTTCCTGGGACAATGAATTCACGGTGTTCTTATTTCAATTTCCAGGAGTGTACCTTGATGGGGACAGCTGAAAATGTGTGCCCCGCCCCTGGAAAGACTTCTGTAAGAGGTTCAGTTTCCAGCTTCACACAGTATTCTAAATGAGTGCTCCTGTCTCAGAGACAGCGCCGAGTAAAAGTACGCTAGCAATCGTGATCTGAAAAATGAGACAGCGTTCTAAGTATCAAGTTAGTCAGAACTAAGCTTAATGCTCAGTTCTCCATCTGTTAGTGCCATTTCTGTTTATTATTGCTCTCGATGCCTAAGAACTTCCGTCGTTTAGCGCCATACGGAGCGTGCCCATTCATCCTTACAGTTTCATTCGTTTGAAATTGTTTAGTGCAAATGTTGTACGATTAATGTGTAAGTTGCTAGCTGTGAACCAGCAGTAAGGAATTACATGTCGCTCAATGCTTTTACACTACGACACTACGGCTGTGAACTCACTGGTTCTTCACTGACAAGAAAACAAGCAGACCATTATCATAGCTAAAGCTACGCAAAATAAGTGGAATAACCGTTAGAGGAAAGAGAGAAAACGTAACGATCACCGTAACAAGGTGTTGTAAGCAATACACACAAGCGTTATGTCAGCTGGGATACTGTGCTTGTGTACATCACACAGTGAACAGCGAAGACAATTGTTACCAACTGAAATTGATTACTGCGATTATGATTTCTGAAAGTAAGAGTACAAAAGTATAATTATTGAGATAATGTGGTCTCACACTTGTTTCCTTGACTATAGAATACTAAAATGTTTGTTGCATGACATCCTTGTAATTCTGGAATAGTTTTGACTACCACACGTTAATGAAACAGAATTCTAGTTCCCCTGGTGAAGTTCAGTATGATAAGCGTTTCTACAGCACAAACACGAGGCTGTCGACGTCGATGCGTTCTGTTTTCACTCGCTCGCAGATTTTACTGGTTCGGCGTGATATGCAGTCACTCACCAACAATAACAAATAATCGAAAAGAACAATATGCCAGCATGTATTTTCGCAGCAAATAAGCAGTGATAAAAAGTCTGTAATTAAATAAACATTATACGGACAAACTAATGGAAAATTCACATTGAATATTCGTGTGGTTAGAAAAACAGGGAATGTGAAAAAAGGGAGGAATGGAAGGGCACAGAGAGCGGTGCAGTGGGGCCATTCACATGTTGTGTGGAATGATATAAACGCGTAGTTAAATAACGCCCGGATTGGAACGAAATTAAGTGGGGAAACGCAGCTGGATACACACACAGCTGCCCAATACCCAGCGCGTAGCGTTTGGGCCACGCAAGGGAGGTTCTCTGTGCAGGCCGAGCCGCGGGAAGCGCCAAACCGCAAGCGACGCGCCGCGTTCTGCGCAAATACATTTTTCTTTCCGGGGCCGCCATTTCCGGCGGCTGCAGGGGCCAAAAGATAAACCCTCCAAACGGCGGCCGGCCGTCAAAACAGCGGCCAGAGGTGTGCGCGGGGGAGACCGACCTGGTCCACTATCGAGCCTTGTTGTTGAATCGAGTCTCACAGCCGCAAGCAAAGCGAGGGAAAATTCTGTAGCGGCACAAAAAAAAAAGAGATAAAGAGAAAAGTAGTGGTTGCACCGACACGAAAATGCAATACAAAGACTTCGCCGATAGCGTTGGTCCGCTGCGAGGAACATAAAAAAGATATTTTTCGAAACCATCACAGTAGGGAAATGGTTACGATTAATGTGACTGACAATAATGCTTAGGAAACCAAACATTTATTTTTAAGCTACGAAACAGCAATATGAAGAAGGTTGTTGATGATCTCAATATAAACAGTGTTCTCAAAGTGTCTAACGTTTAAGTTCTTTGGCTAATCAGTCAAGGAGGTGAAATGAATATCGGAGTAATTACTTTAAAATGCAATTGATTTCCTTTTCTTCACCTTTACTTCACTATACTTTATCCAGTGTTTTCCTGATAAGTAGATTAACGACTTGATGTTTCTCTTCATATACCATCTGTTTATAAAGACTCATCTCATAACTGATGCTCTAAGTAGGATCTTCCAACGCTGATTCTCTACAAACTGATCGTTTGTTATTAAAACGAACGATCCAGTCGCTACCAGAGCGAAAGAGCTTCTGTTAGCTGTAAAAATAGGAAAATAAGCGGCAGTGGTAAAAAAATAAATAAAAATTCAATATAAAGACTTCACTGCTAAAGGTGGCCCAGGTTCTATTTTAATTGTTGCACCAAGGAAATACTTGCTCATGATTAGTGTTAATGGATATTATATTCAGAAAAGAGAATCGTGTTTATACTCTAAAGACCTACAAAAATATGAAGATGTTAAAATTATCCTTGTCTCAGTTGCACAGTTTATTATCATGATTACTGCATTATGACCGAGGAGAGGGTTTTCAGATCTAATTAGCAGCTTGCTTAGGCAGCTAATTAAATTTCTAGATGGTCTTTTAATACGGAAGCTAGTAACCAACACAGAAGTTTGAGCAGCTTAGTCGGTGGGAAATAAGGGATAGCAGTTGCTGCTCTTTATACGCTACATGCACTGGCAATAGTGGAATGGGAAGATTATAAGTGATATTATTGTCCGGTGAAAGGTTACACAGCACTGTTATTCTAGCGGTTAAGTATTGTGGCTAGTCGATCTATAAGGTGTAACGTTTTAGGCAATTTGTCAGGTACTACAATAGGGTATCAGGAAAGTTGTGGGGTATTAAAACATTATTTTACCGTGTATAAGGTACTTCATTAGAAGTTTGTGAGCTGAAATGTCGGCATAATAAAATCCTTAAATTTCGAAATAAATATTATGGTACCTTCTTATAAAAGCATACTTTTATGGTTTTATAATGTTCTATAGATATTTCCGAGAAATAATAAAAGAAGAAACTTTTCTGACCAACTGTAATTACAATCATGTTTGTAACATGTAAGTTTCTAAAGACAACATTTTGAGGCGTAACTTGATAGTGGCTATTGATTTACTTCGGTAGTAGAGCGAGAGAGAATTTAGTACTTACAGAAACATAAAAAAGCTGTAATCGTGAAAAATTAAAAATTTCGTACAAATTCTTCGCTGCTAATGGTAGTTCCAGTCGAGGAACATAACGTAAGACTTTTTTTTTAATTATCGCATTAAGGAACGGCTACTCACGATAAGTGTTAGTGAATATTAAATCCAGAAATCAAATCGTCTTCCTACGCTACAAAATTGCATTAAAACGAAGATGTGAAAGTTAGCCTTGCCTCAGTTGCACAATGTAGTATAATGATCACTGTTTTATGACAAAGGGGGCGGCTCCCAGTTCTAGTTAGCAAGTTGCACAGGCAGCTAATTAAATTTATAGATGACTTTTTTATACCGAGACTAGTCACCAGCATAATAGTTTGTGTAACTTAATCGTTGGAAAATAATGGATGGTAGTTTCTGCTCTTTATCCACTCTACACGCTAGCAGTAGTGCTATGGGAAGATTACCTTTGATCTATATGGTGCAACGTTTTACAGCTTGTATCGGATACTACAATGCTGGATAAGGCAGTACATCTGATAGCATAACATTATTATGCAGTGTATTGCGTGCATCAGTATACAAATGCACTTCGAAATGTCGGCACGTAAAAACCATAAATTGAGAAATATAATATACGTTTTCACCGTATGTCAAACAGTGACAAAAAGGAAAGCGCAAACTTTCAACCAGCTTGCCACCAGAGAGAAAGCTGTTCGGCTTAGGAATAATGAATCAGATGCAAATCTATAGGCATGTCCATTTTATTGTAAAAATCTCAACGAACTATTTTAAATCTATAGCTTATAAGTGCAAACGATAACCTGTATGTGCAAACGAAAACATCTTGTAAAATTGGAGGACGCCCGCGGAAGATGTCTTGTAACCAAGGCGAAACGCGCCTGAGCGCAGAGGATTTTTTTTAAAAAAGAAAAAACAATTAATGCGTAGCATGTAGCATGCAAAGACATTTTCTTTTGAACCACTGTAATTTGTATGTAGCTGCAGCGAAAATGGCCATCATAAGAAACTTGTTAAACTTGCAACTTGATCATTTACATATACAGCGATGCATACGTGTACGAAGTTATATTGACATCCGATCATGTCCTCTCGTTGCTTCACTTTTTTTGTGGGACAGAATACAAATTAATAGATTCCCTGAAGAAACAATTAGGTTCAAAAGTTACACATTTCCAAGAATTGTTTCCCTTTCGACAATTCCTATTAGAAAGTGCAGAGAACTGAGCATACACGATGCCCTTTAAATCGTATCAAAACAGTTGCTTTGAATTAAAAACTGAGTAATAAACATTGTAGTTGTTCTCCAGTTCAGAATTCTAAAACACATTTAATTCTCAAATAAATTGACACTAATATCCTATTTGCATTTTAGTAGCATCGAGACAATATACGAAACCTCGAAAGTCATTTTCAGAAAAAAAACGTAAACATTAAAGTGTGTTCTCGTATTTAAGACTCTCAAAACTACTGTGGAGATCAATAGTTATGAAGGTCATTGAAATTAACGGACGTATTTTATTTATGGTAATTTATATCCATTATTATTGGTGGTACAATGCAGAGATTGTAAGCTAGAAAATATTAATTACTCATTAGAGCGAGAACTCAGATAAGAAATGTGTCTGGCTCACTTTCTGGAAAAGTAACGGAATTGGTAGTGCTGAACTCGCGTGAGACGTGAGACACATGCTGAAACCAACTGAAAATTCCAGTACAATTGCACTATGGTAAAGTGAAAACTTTCCAGCGTGGCATTGAAATACTGGATTCAACACAATAAAAGTGTTGTTAGGTTTCTACAGAGCGATTTTGCGACACTACGAATTGCCCAATGTTTTTCTACCGATTAGATGACTTGATGTTACTTATTAAAACCAATCGATTTTTCTTATAAATAGACTGACTGTCATAAACTGAGAATTGCCAGTCTGACTTCAGCAGAAAAAAACCGCACTTGATTATCTGTTCAATGTGACATAAGTCATGAACAAGATGCGACAGTTTAATACATTGTTTGCAGCTTTCAAAGAAAATGGAGGGAAAGAAAACTGAAAGTCTATTAGAAGGCGAGCAGTTTGGTTTTCAGATAGGTGGGGGCACCAGAGAGTTTCGACATTGCGATTGATAACGGAAGTTAAGACAGCAAAAATCAATACACATGCACAGCAATTGTCGGTCTAGAAAAACACTGCAAAATGGTGCATGATGTTGAACTCTGAGAAAAATAAAAGCTCACAAAGGAAATTCCGCTGAACCTGACTGAACACCAATATGACTACACAGATTATGCGGAAGAGCTTGACCCTCCTCTTGCAGCAGTCCATCATAGGAGGAGCAAAGTATTCCTGATGAGAGGAAAAAAAAGCACACAACACTTCCCTTTTCAAGAAGGTTATCAAACAGACGCTCAGAATTATAGGACTGTATCTGTGACGTCGGTCTGTTGCAGATTTTTAGAACATGTATTGCCATCGCGTATTATGACATTCCTGACGTTCTATGAGATCCTCTGTGGGCATCAAAATGGATTCCAAAAACAACGATCGTGTGCAACACAGCTCGCTCTTTTCATCCACGACACCAAGAAACACCGAGCGAGGTGGCGCAGTGGTTAGCACACTGGACTCGCATTCGGGAGGACGACGGTTCAATCCCGTCTCCGGCCATCCTGATTTAGGTTTTCCGTGATTTCCCTAAATCGCTTCAGGCAAATGCCGGGATGATTCCTTTGAAAGGGCACGGCCGCTTTCATTCCCCATCCTTCCCTCACCCGAGCTTGCGCTCCGTCTCTAAAGACCTCGTTGTCGACGGGACGTTAAACACTAATCTCCTCCTCCTCCACCAAGAAACAATATATACCACCTTCTGTTTTCCTTGGTTCCATAAGGCATTCAATATAGTTCAGCACTGTCGCTTAATAAACAAAATACAAGCGTTCGTAATATCAAACCGAGAGCGTACGTTCCTGGAAGATTCAGCAAATATATTGCTTTCTCCTAGGGAGATAACACGAAAAGATCATGAAGATAAAATTCGAGAGGTTCGAGCCCACAAGGAAGCATACCGTCGATCGTTCTGCCGGCGAACCATCCGCGATGAGAACAGGGATGTGGGATGTGACCGTGGTACACAAATAATTCTCCGCCACACACCTCAAGGTGACTTGAGGTTGTATATGTAGTGTAGAGCCTGTAACGAAAGATGGATAGCATGCAATATGAAAAAGTACCAGGAAGGAACAACAAGAATAGAAGATCACGGACAAGGTGTTCGAATTGAAAGAAAAGTGTGTAAGAGAGGGATTCAGACTTTCGTACCTACTGTTGAGTCTATACATCGAATAAGGAATGATGGAAATGAAACAAATGGTCAGGAGACGGTTTAAAGTTCACAATGAAAAGATATAATTGATACGTTTTGCTGATGACATTGCTATCCTCAACGGAAGTGAATAATAATTGCAGGACGTACTGAATGAAATGAACAATTA